>NC_053023.1:682890473-683129611 GCF_003073215.2 Triticum urartu | reverse complement strand
TCACCGTCCAGCTTACCCCAGTGCACCTTTGCACGGGCAAGGGCCCTACGGGCTCCTTCGATGCAGACGGACCGCTTGATGACCTCGAGCCTTGGACAGGCCTCCACCAGCCGCCGCACCAGCCTGAAGTAGCTCCCAGGCAGGGCCTCTCCGGGCCACAGCCGAACTATGAAGCCCTTCATGGCCTGTTCGACCGCCTTGTGGAGCTCGACCAGCTGTTTTAGCTGGTCGCGCAAGGGCACAGGGTGTCCGGCCTCAGCATACTGAGACCAGAACACCTTCTCCGTCGAGCTGCCCTCTTTAGCTCGGTAGAATGCGGTGGCGTCGGATACGCTGCGGGGAAGATCTGCGAATGCCCCTGGAGAACTCCGGATTCGGGTAAGTAACAAGTAGTTTACTTTTATATTTCTGCTTTGCATAAAGAATGCCTTACCCGCTGCTATCTTCTTTATATCCTCCAACTCTTGGAGGGCCTTTTGGGCTTCGGCCCTGGCAGATTTGGCAGTCTCAAGGGCCACCGCGAGCTCGGATGCTTGGGTCTTTGACTCAAGCTCCAAACTCTCATGTTTTTTCATGAGAGCCTGAAGCTCTTGCTGCACCTCGCCGAACTGAGCCCCAAGTTTCTCTCGCTCGGTGCGCTCCGCGGCCGTTTTCTTTTCGGCCTCGGATAGCGCCTGCTTGAGGGTCGCCACCTCAGTCGTGGCCCCTACAATAAGCAGTACAATCCTATTATTTTTTGCAATCACGCCTCTCTATAGGCACTTTTTCTGTAAGGTATTTCTTACCTTCTTTCTCCTCGAGCTGCCGCTTGGCAAGGCCGAGCTCTTGCTCGGTCCGCTCAAGTCCCTGTTTCAGGGCACCCACCTCCGCAGTCAGTGCGGCGGTGGCTAGCAGCGAAGCCTGCATACCCATATTGACTCTTTTTTTGTTAGACTCCTGCGAAATTTAATAGATCCTCTATTCGGCTTTTCTTTCCAAAGGCCAAACAGAGCATCAGGGGCTACTGTCTATGCGGTTATATTTTTACATATTTTTTACTTACCTCAAAGCCTGTTAGGAGGCTAGCGCAAGCTTCACTCAGTCCGCTCTTCGCGGACTGAACCTTCTGGATCACCGTGCTCATAATAGTACGGTGCTCCTCGTCGATGGAGGCGCCGTCAAGCACCTCAAGCAGATTGTCCGGCACCTCCGGTTGGACGGAGGCTGCCGGCTCAGAAGGCTTGCTCCTCTTGGAAGGAGTTCGCCTACCGCGGTCTGGAACTGTTGAAGATTCCGGCGCGGTGTCCGGCACAAAGCCGGACTTGGAGCCCTGGGGGGTCTTGTCCCCTTTACTCCTGGGGTCCGGGAGGTCGCCTTACAGCTCCTCCAGGACCACCACCTCCTGCCCCGGAGCTCGTTGCGACGCCACTTCGGCGTCATCCGCAGTGCGGGGGGAGACAGCGGGCGGAACTGAGTTCACGTCCGATGAATCCAGGGAGCCGTTCGACGACTCGTTGAGTTCGGCCCGGGGCGGGCTGCATGATTATATTCGACATTAGGGAAAGCTGTGCAACAAAAGGAATATCATGAGTTACTCTGGTATCCAAACACTTACGATTTCGCTGGACGCCTGGCCCTGTCCGGCCACTCCTCTTCGTCATCGTCGGCGTCGGGGGCGTAGTCCGGTGGAGGGGTTTTCCTCTTCTTGGACCCTCCGGCCTCCCCTACTGGGGCGGCCTTCCTCTTCTTTCCTCCCCCCGCTAGAGGGGGAGAGGTTTCTTCTTCCTCCTCCTCGTCTTCACGGGAGGAGTGCGTCTCGAACTCGTCGGACGACGAGTCCGACACCACCATATGCCGGGAACTCTTTCGTGTCCCCGTGGCCTTCTTATTCTTGGCCTTCTTCTCCGGCACCACATAAGGTGCCGGAACCAGCAGCTTCACTAGGAGAGCAGGTGCTGGGTCTTCGGCCAAGGGAGACGGACAATTAATCAGTCTGGACTTCGCCTGCCAAGCCTGTCAAAGGTGAGGGAGTTTAGATCCCGCATAGAGTCAAACTATGGAAAAACTTAACATCCTGTAAAAGGTGAAAATAGCTTACCTTGCTAGCGTGATGCTGCGAGCTGTATCCGCGGTCCTCGAAAGCGGATGTGGGAGCCTCGGCGCATTTGGTTAGCACCTTCCAGACGTCTTCATACGTCGTGTCGAAGAGCCGGTTAAGGGTTTGGTGCTGCGCCGGGTTGAACTCCCACAGATTAAAGCCCCGTTGTTGACACGGGAGGATCCGGCGGACGAGCATAACCTGGACTACATTGACAAGCTTGATCGGCTTGCTCACCAGGGACTGGATGCATGTCTGCAATCCGGTCACCTCTTTTTCGTCGCCCCACGACAGGCCCTTCTCTTTCCAGGAGATAAGCCGCGTGGGGGGTCCGGATCGGAACTCAGGGGCTGCGATCCATTTCAGATCGCGCGGCTCGGTGATGTAAAACCACCATGATTACCACCCCTTCAGGGTCTCCACGAAGGAGCCCTCGAGCCATAGGACGTTGGCCATCTTGCCCGCCATGGCGCCTCCGCACTCTGCCTGGCTGTCGCGCACCACCTTGGGCTTGACGTTGAAGGTCTTGAGCTAGAGGCCGAAATGGGGGCGGATGCGGAGGAAAGCCTCGCACACGACGATAAACGCCGAGATGTTGAGGATGAAGTTCGGGGCCAGATCGTGGAAATCCAGGCCATAGTAAAACATGAGCCCCCGGACAAATGGGTGGAGTGGAAAACCCAGTCCGCGGAGGAAGTGGGGAAGGAATACTACCCTCTCATGGGGTCTTGGGGTGGGGAGAAGCTGCCCCTCCTCGGGAAGCCGGTGCGCGATGTCTTTGGACAAGTATCCGGCCTTCCTTACCCTTTTGACATGGCCCTCCGTGACGGAGGAGACCATCCACTTGCCTCCCGCTTCGGACATTGTTGGAGAAGGTTGAGGTGGGAAGTGCGGGCTTGGGTGTTGGAGCTCGAGTGCGCAGGAGATGGATAGGCAAAGGAGGAAGAAGGCATAGGTAAAAAGGTGGATCCTTATCCCCTTATATGGGTGGATGCGGTTGTGCGTCCCCACCTGCCTAGTAAAACTCGCTTGCCTCCCAAGCGCCGTGATAAGTGGCGCGGTTGGATTACCCACATCCGTATTGATGAGAATCCCGTAGAGGGGGTACACGATATCTTCTTTGACAAGACGTGCCAAGGAAACCGCCTCGCAAAACATGCTAAGGTGGAAAAGTAAAAACGATTCGAGTAAAGGACTTGGCCGTACTGTGATGACACACTGCGGAATATGTAGGAAGATTTGATTTTTGTCAATATTATTCTCTCTATGGCAATATGTGGAAACTTATTTTGCAGAGCCGGACACTACTCTTGGTGTTTACAATCTTCTACGAAGGACTTGGAGGAGCAACCCGCCTTGCAATGCCGAAGATAATTTGCGTGCCGGACTCGTCGTCATTGAAGCCTGGTTCAGGGGCTACTGAGGGAGTCCTGGATTAGGGGGTGTTCAGGTAGCCGGACTATACCTTCAGCCGGACTTCTGGACTATGAAGATACAAGATTGAAGACTTCGTCCCGTGTCCAGATGGGACTTTCCTTGGTGTAGAAGGCATGCTTGGCGATGCGGATATTCAAGATCTCCTACCATTGTAACCGACTTTATGTAACCCTAACCCTATCCGGTGTCTATATAAACCGGAGGGTTCTAGTCCATAGGCAATCAACTCCATACACAACAATCATACCATAGGCTAGCTTCTAGGGTTTAGCCTCCTTGATCTCGTGGTAGATCTACTCTTGTACTACCCATATCATGAATACATATCAAGCACGAGTAGGGTATTACTTCCATCGAGAGGGCCCGAACCTGGGTAAAAAACATCGTGTCCCTTGTCTCTTGTTACCATCCGGCCTAGACGCACAGTTCGGGACCCCCTACCCGAGATCCGCCGGTTTTGACACCGACACTTACCGTCGATCAGATCCTCAATACGACCGAAGCCCTTGCTCAGCGCTTGTTTTGCCTCAGCCCAGCCCGCCGCTTCGGTCTCAAACTCGGCCTTCAGGGCGTCCTCGCTGACCTATGCCTTCTTCAGGGCCGCCTTGTGGCTCTCCTCCTAGTCGGCCAACTTCTTGGCCAGGCGGTCACGCTCCAGGACCAAGGCATTGTACTCAGCTTCCTTGGCGCGAAGGGTGGCCTGGGCCCCGCTGAGCTGCCCCCTCAAGTCGGCATTGGCTCCTGCAAGCATGAAGTCAAAGGAATATCAATAAGGAAGAAGTCGTCAGGGAAGATCCGACCCGACTGCAAAGCAGTCGGCCCGAATCTCGGGGACTACACCCAGTGGGTGCGCTGACGCGCCCCCACAGGAGATGAACGAAACAAAGCACACACTCCAGATGCTGGTTAGGTCCTCGGTTCTCCGAGCCAGCTCCTGAGCCTGGGAGTTGAAGGCAGCATTGCGGAGGTTATGATACTCCTGGAAGATCAGACAGGAGGCGAGAATAAGATAGTTGTCAGGACCTAGTAAGTTCCAAGCCGTCTGCGCAGCAGCCGACTTGGAACTCGGGAACTACACCCAGTGGGTGCGCTGACGCGCCCCCACGGAAGAAATCAAAAGAGCAAAACAACCAAGGCCAGAAGACTCACCCGGATGACAGCCCGCGTCGCGAGGAATTCTTGGTTGTATCGCTGGAGCGAGGCGGCTTGGGCTTGAAGCTGGTTCCGGACCTCCTGGGCCGCCGCATTCAGCTCGCCCGTCCCCCCGCTCGGAGTCCACTCGGATGTGCTGACGCTGGCCGCCTCCAGGGCCTCCGCCGTCTGGCTGGCGCGCGCAACTCGGTGCGGCTCCGGCACGGAGGTGCCTCCCCCTGCGCGCCGGCGCAATGCCGGCTGCACCTCGAGGCCGGCCCCTGCCTCCGGCTCGCTCCCGGCCGGCTGCTCTGGCGCCGCGGCTGATTGGCCGCTTTCGCCCGCTCCAGTCGGCGCCATCTGCTGCGCCCCCTCCACGAAGATCACGTGGTCCTCCCTCCTCTCCATCACCGGTGGGTCTTGGTCGACCTCCTCCGACGGGGGCACGGGGATGTCGGGGGCCACGGCACGGAGGGGAACAATGAGCAACGGAGGCTGGTTGTGCGAGGCCTCCGCCTCCGTCTCCGCGGCTGCCGCCACCGCCCGGGCCTTGGCCGCCGCATCGGCCTGCTCCTTTGCCGCCTGGGCGGTCCTTCGCTCCGCCGCCTCTCGCTCCTCCCGCGCCTGCCATGCGTCCCGCTCCGTGGCCTCCCTAAGGTCGGCGCGGGGAGCCACACGACGGGAGCCTGAGGATCCTCCAGTCGGCCAGACTACAGAGCTGCCAGGACCTCGCTCAAGGGAAAGCGGTGCCCTGCCCAGCGAGCAAAGAAAAGTTTAGAAGAGCTTCAATCGAAGAGGACAACACAAAAAATATATATGTACAAGACGTTTGACGACTTACGCCGAGATCGCCTGCGGCTGCTTCACCGCCTTGCGGAAGCGGGCCGCCTTCGCGGCCGCCTCATCCTGCTTGGTCGCCGCCGTGGAAGCCTTGGATTTCTTCGGCCGGCTGCCGAAGAAGGTCGACGCGGCCCGGCGTTTCTGCGCGCCGCCACGGGCAGCCGGCGCGGCAAACGGGCCCGCACCTTGATGATCAAGCGCCGGCTGGCGGTGCGGGGCGGCTTCGACCTCGTCGTTGTCTGGCCAGTCCTCGAAGCCGGCTCCGGGCCCCGCGCCTCCTGCCTCGTCGCCTTCCCCCACGATGGCGTCTTCCATGGCGGCCACTCCCAGGTCCGGATCGTCGGCGTCATCCACCGTGCGGTCGGGGAGGAGCTGGCGCTCTACCCCTGCGGCCCCGGTCGTCGGCGGAAGAAGAGGGTTCTGCTAAGGGCAAACCAACTGATCAGAGGTCGGCTATCATGAGGCTGGCTACAAAAAGGAAGAAAAGAAGAAAAACTTACGGCAGGCGGAGGGTTGGCACAAGAATACGGCCCCTTGCCGTATCGCCAATCCTCGGCAAGCTTGCAGTTGGAGATGTAGTTCACCATGTAAGACACCTTTGCATGAGGCATCTCCCTGGTGCTCAGCCGGCACGGGTCGAAGCGGCCGCTCATCTGGCAAATCATGTGAGGCCGGCCTTGGAGCGGAAGCACTCGGCGCTCCACGAAGGCGGCCACCAAGTCGGCTCCGGTCAGGCCCTCCGACTGGATCATCACCCGGAGCCGGGAGACGGCTGCGTTCCCGGCCTGAGACAACGACCTGGCCCGGTAGCTCCACGAAGGTTGCCTCCCAGCCGGCGGGCCGGCTACGTAAGCCGGCAGGTTGACGTAGTCGCCTTGCTGAGCGACGTTCTTCACGTAAAAGTAGGATTTCTGCCAGAGCTTCACTGACTGGATCAGCAGGATGGGCGGGAACGGATTGTTCTCGCCCGTCCGCCTCATGGCAATGAAGGCTCCGCAGGGGGCGGGCACGCCCGCGACGACGGTGCCGAGCTTGCTCTGGAAGAATTCCCCCCAGAGCTCGAGAGTGGGGAGAACCCCAAGAAAGCCCTCGCACAGGGTGACGAAAGCCGACAGCAGCATCGCCGTGTTGGGCGTGAGGTGATGCGGCTGGAGGTGGTAGAATTCAAGGAAAGCTCGATGGAATCCGCTCGCCGGGAGGACGAAGCCGTGCAGGCAGTGCGAGCGGAAGATCACCCGCTCGCCCTCCTCCGGTGCCGGCAAAATCTCCCTCGCCGACGCCTGACGAACCCGCACGAAGTTCTCGCCCGACAAGCGCCGCGTCCGGCGGAGGAACTCGATGTGGTCCTCGTGGATGTTGGAGCCATCCCACGAGCTCGACAGCGCCATGGGAGCGATGTGGCGGGGAGCAAGACGAAGCGACGGCGGAGACGCGCACGACCCCGCTACGGCGGGACCAAAGGAACCGAGAGGTCCGACGGCGGAATGGCGCGACAATAAGTTGCTGCGGCGGCGAAGGGAAGAAGAAGAAGGAAGGCGAGAAGGGGCGGAGCGAGGGAGAACGTGCGAGCCTCTGCTGCTTCCCCTCCTCCCCCTACTTATAGACTCGCGCGGCGGAGCCGAGGAGGCGCGGCGTGGGGGAACATGGGATCAACTGCGCCCACTCCCCCACGTCCCGCGATTATTTCTCCCTGATGGCGTAATAAAACCGCCGCGGCAAGGCGAGCGGTCCGTGTGGGCCGCAGAAGATCCGCGCTCGGGCCGAGGCCTGGGAGTGGCGGGCCCGGGCCTGCGGCGGCGTCCCGTCGCGCACGCGCGTTGGCAGGATTTCCATGCCACGTGGCCCGCGGGACGGCGCATGGTCAGCTCGCAGGCCGACCCGTGTTCCCGCCTACGAGAAACGGGGCTTTCCGAAGATGGCGCGCACAAGCAAAGCCGGCCCCTCAGGATAGGAAGCTGACCAAGCTTCTCATCCCTTCGTCAGCCTCGAAGCTCGATCAGCTTCGGGGACTACTGTCGGAGTAAATGACCACGGGTAGCCTAGCCGGCACCCCCTGGCTCTTCTGAAAAATTACGAGCTGATCCGGCCCTCAAGAATCCAAGACGTGGGGCCGCCTTCCCCTTGCCGGCTGTCTCCCAGGCCGACTATCGGAGGGCGGCTCGACTTTAGCCCTCATAGAGAAAGCCGTGGGAGGGCCGGCTCCAAGAAGCCGGCCGCGAGAAGGACGACTCCAAGAAGCCGGCTCCCACAAAGTGGTCAAGATCGTACCCTCCAAGTCTGCATCCACGTAACGGCGATGTGACGGGGCGTGGCTACAGTAAAGCCTGCCACCCCCGAATCCCGGTGCACGCCTGGCACAGTGCGCCGTATGGGTGGCTATGACCCGTCCGGCGCGGCACTGTTGCCATGTTGACCCTGATGTCATCCACGACGGGCTGCCAGCACGGCCCATGGGCAGTGGGCCCCTTCGGGCAGAGAGACACCCGAAGGCGGCCAGGCCTCCCCAAGTTGGCCCAAGACAGAGCCGGCCCCCCACAGCCGGCTTGCCACCTCCCTCGAAGGAGACGCCCCATTAAGGAGACAAGACGCGGTGAGCCTACAGCGATTGCCCATTGGGCGGCGGCACTGTAGCCATGCTCACCCCAGCGAAGCCCTCGTCACCAGGTCGAGGCAACAGTAACCAGCCACCGACAAGGCCCTGGACAGTGGGGCCTGCCTGTCGACCAAGGAGCCGGCAGCCGGCGGGCCCCAGCAGCCGGCGCAGAAGTCGGCGAGTGTAGACACAGACAGCTGGGCCCCGCGCCCAGCCGGATTACCATTGTACCCCCGGGGGGTAGGCCTATATAAATCCCCCGGGACACCCATGCAAAGGGTTGATCCCTGCTAGTTTTAGACACCACATAGGGAGGAGAAGAGAGCGAGTCGTGCCCTTCTTCCTCCTCTCGCCAAACAGCTCAAGGTGCATTGTGTAGCTACTTGTTCATCTAGTGATCATGCGGAGACCCCGCAGAGCAACAGTAGGGGTGTTATCTCCACGGAGAGTCCCGAAGCTGGGTAAGATTCGCCGGCGTGCATGTCTTCGCCTCATCCCGTTTCCAGGCACCGGCGACGTCTTACTGGCTCCCACAATGATAAGCCATCCGTTGGCATATGTCGCACCTACCACCTGACAATACAAGATTGAAGACTTCGTCCCGTGTCCGGGTAGGACTCTCCTTTGCGTGGAAGGCAAGCTTGGCAATTCGGATATGTAGATCTCCTCCCTTGTAACCGACTCTGTGTAACCCTAGCCCCCTCCAGTGTCTATATAAACCGGAGGGTTTAGTCCATAGGACAAGAACAATCATAATCATAGGCTAGCTTCTAGGGTTTAGCCTCTACGATATCGTCGTAGATCAACTCTTGTAATACTCATATCATCAAGATCAATCAAGCAGGAAGTAGGGTATTACCTCCATTGAGAGGGCCCGAACCTGGGTAAACATTGTGTCCCCTGCCTCCTGTTACCATCTTCCTTAGACGCACAGTTCGGGACCCCCTACCCGAGATCTGTCGGTTTTAACACTGACAATGACGGCCACCTCCCGCCTTCGGGCCATAGCAGCAGAGCAGGCGATGGCCCTGGCTTTCTAAGGTTGTGTGCCGGCAATGGCAGCCGGCAACAGCTGCCGACGGGCACCAGCGGTGGAGCGTGTGGTGGGTGTTCCATGCACACCCAACAGGGACGCCACACGCACTACACTATGTCGGGGACTGAGCCGCCGCCGCTGTGTAGCCTCCCAGCTGGAGTTGTCCTCTGATGACGGCAGAGTGGCTGAGCGACGACGACGGACCGGTGCCATTGGCGATTGTGGAAGAAGCAAACGAGATAAGCTACAGGGAGGGAGGGGATAATGCGACACAGGAGTCGTCGGCCATGAGGGTTTATATAGCAGGCCGGTAAGCATTAAGATTTTAGGGGATTTCACTGAGTCGGGTGGGAAGCTTGCGCGGGAACCTGCAAGGTTTCGCGGGAACGGGCTCACCGACGATTAATTGGCGCCACCGTTTGCCCAAAAGAACGCCCCCGCGCGCTGCGCAGGCTTGCGTTGTAAGCCGTCTGCGGTAGCGTGGTGACAAGACGTGCGAGAGGAGGACAAAAGGACACGTACACATACGGTTAATACAAAAAAATGATTGTGATTTAATCACCTATTATACCCCGTCCTGGTTTATAAGTAGGATTTAACTAATAAAATACGAATGCATGTCGCCAAAGATTATATCGTTGGATTCGTATTTGAACATATTTTCAAGTTATACAATTTTTGTAACACGCATTAACATTTTTTGGGTTAAATTTAAGGTTATATACCAGCAAGCGTTTGCCCGCAACACACACGGCTTATTCCATCACAAACAGCTCGGATGGAACAACTGTATGTCATGTATCGCACACGCAAATCTAATCTGATTCGTGCTTGATGACTCCGAGATCGCTCGCACAGTTCGTCTTATTTGCCATGTATCACTGTGCCGGCCTCTGCTCGCGTCCCTCGGCAAGCTCTGCTCGCGTCCGTCGGCATGCTCAGCTTGTGGATAGCTTTTCCTTACGTGTTCAACTGCTATATGCATATATATATATGGTTGCTTGCCGTTGAGGCAACTGTGGATCACTCTGCTCGTGTCCCTCCGCGCGCGCTCTGCCGGCGGTTGGGTGTGCACACGATCACGTCAGGGGCCCCATATGCATGTGGTTGCGCCGCGTGCGTTGCCACGCGATGCAGTTACATGCGGCACGATGGAGTTACACGCTGCAAATTAGAACTTCCATCAGGGCCTACAGATATTCCTGGCCGTCCGGCTTCCCCTTTAATTCCCGCAGCCATTATAACCTTAGTCTCTTCAACCTTTTGATCGCACCCCACAACATAACAAGCACACCCACGACGACACATAGAGAGGAGATGTCTAGCGGCACTCCAATAGAGTTAGGCGAGCATAGAGTGGAGACCCACACGAGGGAGACGGATCTCTCGGTGGTGTACACCATCAACCCAGCCGTGGTGGACGACTACATCAACAGCGTTGAGCAGTTGCTTGCTTGAGAGAAGTACAAGGTGGTCGGCATTGACCTCGAGTACACCGCCGGTCGTCCCGGCATAGATCAGAATGTAGCCATCGCCCAGTTGTGTGTGCACCATCATGTCCTCATCTACCACTATTGCATGGCCACAGGGCCTTGCAACCATTTCAACAGGTTTGTCAACAGCACCGACTACAAGTTCGCCATGGTGGAAACCACCGATGATGTAAAAGCGCTCAGGGTTACGGGCTTGGCCTGCCAAAACCTTGTCAAAATCCATGAGCACTACAAGGTCTGGGGCAGCACGAAGAAGGAGTCCCTGGTTGAACTCGCCTCAGCCATCATCGACCCCTACTACGAAAAGATGAAGCAGGATGCCCAGAGAACAAGTCCCATATCCTGGCACACGGTCTGGATGCGGCAACTGGATGAAACTCACCTCAGGTTCACGACCAAGAGTTTGTCCACGTGCTATAAGATACACAAGCGGATCATTGACATGAGGAAGTGCCTCATTACCCAAATCGACGAGCCCGGATCGAGCCAAAAGAAGAGCAAGTGTCACAAGAAGTAGATGATGATCAGATGATCGTTTATGCTAGTTAATCATGCATGTAATATATAGTTCACTTTATTGGTGTGTGGAAATGCCATGTGTGTAGTAGGCACCTATGTAATTATGCATGTAATAGTTTACTTTGGTGTGTGCAAATGCCATGGTTGTAGTAGCCACCTATGTAAGTGGATGTTTAATTTGGTTATGCAACCAGGTCCTTATAAGTGTGCACATATATATGTTGTTGTTGTTCTGTATACAATCCCATAGCACAACACACACGTCTTATTAGCAGCAACCGTCTGTGTTATTATCGGTCTTCGCACGCATCTGATTATAGACTTGTTTGCCGTGTATCACACACATCTTGTTATATTCAACCGTTTCTGTTCTCTCGTCTCAATGCAAACAATTCATCCGAGTGAACTGCATGTCGTATATCGCACACACCTTGATCTGGCTGACCGTTTCTTTTGTGTTGCCTAATCACAAACAGTTCATCCGAGTGAACCATATGTTGTATATCGCACACATCCTCATCTGGTTGCCCGTTTCTTTTGTTCCTCCTCATGGCAAACAGTTAATTGAACTGAATCGTATGCCCTGCATCGCACACGCAACTAAAATCCGAACCGTGTTTGATGGCTCCGCCATTGCAAACATTTTGCACCTTTTTTGACAGTTTTTTTACACCACCATTTGCGATTAATGCATCACACACAGTTTTGTCGAAGGGTCTCTAATCGTAGTGTCGCGTTAGCAGCATCCTGCAGTAGTGTTCCTCTCCTCGGCCGCTGAGGGAGTCCTGGATTAGGGGGTGTCCGGATGGCCGGACTATACCTTCAGTCGGACTCCTGGACGATGAAGATACAAGATTGAAGACTTCGCCCCGTGTCCGGAAGGGACTTTCCTTGGCGTGGAAGGCAAGCTTGGCGATACGGATATGCAGATCTCCTACCATTGTAACCGACTCTATGTAACCCTAACCCTATCCGGTGTCTATATAAACCGGAGGGTTTTAGTCCGTAGGACAACATATACAACAATAATCATACCATAGGCTAGCTTCTAGGGTTTAGCCTCCTTGATCTCGTGGTAGATCTACTCTTGTACTACCCATATCATCAATATTAATCAAGCAGGACGTAGGGTTTTACCTCCATCGAGAGGGCCCGAACCTGGGTAAAACTTCGTGTCCCTTGCCTCCTGTTACCATCCGGCCTAAACGCACAGTTCGGGACCCCCTACCCGAGATCCGCCGGTTTTGACACCGACATTGGTGCTTTCATTGAGAGTTCCTCTGTGTCGTCGCCGTCAGGCTTGATGGCTCCTACGATCATCAATGGCGATGCAGTCCAGGGTGAGACTTTTCTCCCCGGACAGATCTTCGTCTTCGGCGGCTTCGCTCTGCGGGCCAATTCGCTCGGCCACCTTGAGCAGATCGAAAGCTACGCCCCTGGCCATCAGGTCAGGTTTGGAAGCCTAAACTACACGGCTGACATCCACGGGGACTTGATCTTCGATGGATTCGAGCCACAGCCAAGCGCGCCGCACTATCTCGATGGGCATGATATAGCTCTGCCGCCGAGCAGCACCTTGGAGGCCGCATACGCATCGGTTTTGACCATTGATTCGGAGCCTACTGCGCCGATCGAGGATCAGCGGTTGGACGCTGCCTCAGGGGCTGTGATCTCAGAGGCGATCGAGCCGAACTCCAGCCCCGCACTCCGCATGGCCCGTGACTCCGAGGAGCCAGATTCCTCTCCAAACTCCAAGCCCCCCGCGCCCCTGCCGATCGAATCCCATTGGGCGCCGATAATGGAGTTCACCACCGTAGACATCTTTCAGCACTCGCCTTTTGGCGACATCCTGAATTTTCTTAAGTCTCTCTCTTTATCAGGAGAGCCCTGGCCGTACTACGGTCAGCGAGGGTGGGATACAGACGATGAGGAAATTCAAAGCCCACCCACCACCCACTTTGTAGCCACTGTCGACGATCTAACCGACATGCTTGACTTCAGCTCCGAAGACATCGACGGCATGGACGACGATGTAGGAGACGAACAGGAACCAGCACCTGTAGGGCGCTGGAAGGCCACCTCGTCATATGACATATATATGGTGGACACTCCAAAAGATGGAGATGGCGATGGAACAGTGGGGGATGACACCCCCAAGAAACAGCCAAAGCGCCGGCGTCAGTGGCGCCGCTCTAAATCCCACCAAAGCAAAAACGGTGATTCCGGCACGGGAGATAATACTACCCCAGATAGAGCCGAAGAACACCCACCTCAGCAAGATTCGGCACAGGAAGATGGAGAAGCCAGCCCTCATGAGAGAGCGGCAGACCGAGAGGTCGAGGATGATAACTATACGCCTCCCTCCGAAGACGAGGCAAGCCTCGATGACGATGAATTCGTCATACCATCAGACCCCGCCGAACAAGAACATTTTAAACGCAGGCTTTTAGCCACGGCAAGCAGCCTCAAGAAAAAGCAGCAACAACTTATAGCTGCCCAAGATTTGCTAGCTGACAGATGGACTGAAGTCCCTGCGGCCGAAGAGCATGAACTGAAACGCACCTCCAAGAGTTACCCGAAGCGCAGGCCGCTACCCCGATCAGAGGAGGAAGCACCTACATCACCAGCGCATGACATGGCAGACCGGCCACCTCGCGGCCGCGACAGAGAGGCCTCTCGGCCCTCCACCCAAGCCATGCCCCGACGCCGCTCAACTAAGGCACGGGAAAATGTGCCCGGCCTGCGAGACATACTGGAGGATAAGGCAAGACAAACAAGATTGATCTACGGATCGTGCAGGCGCCCTACGGCATGTGACAATGATCTTCACTCCGGATACAACAAATCCGGCCGGGCCGAACACAACAGACATAGCTCTTCCGAGCTGCGTCGTGATATAGCCCATTACAGAGGCGCCGCACACCCGCTATGCTTCACGAATGAAGTAATGGATCATAAAATCCCAGAGGGTTTCAAACCCATAAACATCGAATCATACGATGGCACAACAGATCCGGCGGTATGAATCGAGGACTATCTCCTTCACATCCACATGGCACGCGGCGATGATCTACACGCCATCAAATACCTCCCGCTCAAACTTAAAGGACCGGCCCGGCATTGGCTTAACAGCTTGCCAGCAGACTCAATCGGTTCTTGGGAGGACCTGGAAGCCGCATTTCTCGACAACTTCCAAGGCACTTACGTGCGACCGACGGATGTCGACGACTTAAGCCACATAATTCAGCAGCCAGAGGAATCGGCCAGACAATTCTGGACACGGTTCCTAACAAAGAAAAACCAGATAGTCGACTGTCCGGATGCAGAGGCCCTAGCAGCCTTCAAGCATAACATCCGCGACGAGTGGCTTGCCCGGCACCTGGGACAGGAAAAGCCGAAATCCATGGCAGCCCTCACGACACTCATGACCCGCTTTTGCGCGGGAGAAGACAGCTGGCTAGCTCGCAGTAACAACTTATCAAAGAACCCTGGTAATTCGGATACCAAGGACAAAAGTGGCAGGTAACGTCAGAATAAGCAAAAACGCCGCGTTAAAAGCGACAGCAATGAAGACACGGCAGTCAATGCCGGATTCAAAGGCTATAAATCCGGTCAGCAGAAAAAGGCATTCAAAAAGAATACTCAGGGACCGTCCAGTTTGGACCGAATACTCGATCGCTTGTGCCAGATACATGGCACCCCCGAAAGGCCAGCCAATCACACTAACAGGGATTGTTGGGTGTTCAAGCAGGCAGGCAATTTAAGGGCCGAAAACAGAGACAAGGGGCTGCACAGCGACGACGAGGAGCCCAAGACGCCGAACAACAATGGACAGAAGGGCTTTCCCCCATAAGTGCGGACGGTGAACATGATATACGCAACCCACATTCCCAAGCGGGAGCGGAAGCGTGCGCTACGGGACGTATACGCGATAAAGCCAGTCGCCCCAAAGTTCAACCCATGGTCCTCCTGCCCGATCACTTTTGATCGAAGGGACCAACCCACCAGCATCCGTCATGGCGGCTCCGCCGCATTGGTTCTCGATCCAATCATCGACGGATTTCATCTCACAAGAGTCCTCATGGACGGCGGCAGTAGCCTGAACCTGCTTTATCAGGATACAGTGCGGAAAATGGGCATAGATCCCTCAAGGATTAAGCCCACAAGAACGACCTTTAAAGGCGTTATACCAGGTGTAGAAGCCAACTGTACAGGCTCAGTAATACTTGATGTGGTCTTCGGATCCCCGGACAATTTCCGAAGCGAAGAGTTCCGTTTCGCAGTGGCTATCACGCCCTGCTCGGACGAACCGCATTCGCAAAGTTCAATGCGGTGCCGCACTACGCATATCTCAAGCTCAAGATGCCAGGCCCTCGGGGAGTAATTACGGTCAACGGAAACACTGAACGCTCCCTCCGTACGGAGGAGCATACGGCGGCTCTCCCAGTGGAGGTACAAAGTAGCCTTCTCAGGCAATTCTCCAATCCGGCCATTAAAAAGCCAGACACTGCCAAGCGCGCTCGGAGTAACCCACAGCAGGACCACCTGACACACTCTGAGCAAGCGTAGCAATGCGGCCCCAACCCCAGCTTTTGCGACATAGAGAAACCAGTACCTCGCGTACATAACTACGCCCTTGAAATACCATGGGCACAGGGGAAGGGGCACAATAACGGCACGCCAAAAATACGGCTTAAAACGTACTAGGGGCTATCGGATTCTTTTTTTAATTTTTCCTTACTTTCAGGACTCCATACTTCGGACGATCTGTTCGGCAATTCGAATGCCGCACAAACAATGCAAGATCCAGGGAGGCAGACAAACCATGCCGCATTATGGAACTCCCAGGTGGTCTCTGTTACGAGCGGTATACCTGTTTTAAATACAATTCTGCGGCCTGCTCCTGGTCAGGACATACTGAATAGTCCAATATCTTTTGCTTACCGCACTATTTGTATCGTTCGGCTTTGATAAATAGCCTGTCTGGTATTCCCCCCTAGCGCCGGACTCTGGGTTCGTCTCCTTCCTCTGTCCATTTTTTGTCTTACATTTCTCTCCTTCCCCTCTTTTCTTTTATAGCCCTTAAAGGCTCATCTAGTGACGCGCCACTCGCGCTCATTAAACCTGGGGGCTTCTTTAACAGAAGCTTATTTAGACGGGCTTCACGCCCAACACATGCGTCAAACTTCCGCATGTACCTTTTTCTTCACCATTATATGCATCGATATGACTTAAGTTTTGGCCAAGCTAGGTTGCCTGGCTCCTGTGCTTACCCCTACGTTCCCGATTGTTCGGCTAGGAGGTAAAAGGAACTATTCTCTCTAGAAGATGTTTCTTACTAACCATGTAATATAACATAACTAGTTGGGCACTTGTCTGATAAAGCACTAATGACCCCTACGCCTGGTCTCCACGCATACCACGGTTCTTATATAACCGCTATGGTATTCGGACACACTCCGGACCGTCAGGTCTCGAGGTTGAAGCGAAAAGGTCGGCAACGACAAAGGATCTACAATCCGGCTAGAAGGCATTACACATGTCAATTCAAAATTACATAGTCATTCTGACTGATTGTATTCCTCTTCTATACCATCTAACAGGCTGTCTAATTTACAGTCCGATTTCCTGGTTCGTTGTGCTGAGCGCCTCCCTCGAAGGACCCAACTATGGGAAAAAGAGCGCTCAGGTTTATCCCGAACACCCCAGCACTAGTGGCACGGGGGCAGAAGCCGACGACTGGCCATCTCTTAATCTTTTGATAAACGGCCGCACAGAAAACAATATTTTAAATTCAAAAAGCATTGCTTAAGCACCTATGAACAAGTTTTCAGCGCACAGGATAAAAACGAGCGAGTTTATTCAAAAATTATATCCTTGGTACATTCATCCGCCACAAGGCGGGCACCCGCAAGAACATCCTTGTAATAGTTCTCGGGCTTGCGATGCTCCTTCCCCAGCGGCGGCCCGTCCTTCACAAGCTTCTCACCGTCCAGCCTACCCCAGTGCACCTTTGCACGGGCAAGGGCCCGACGGGCACCTTCAATCCAGACGGAGTGCTTGATGACCTCGAGCCTTGGACAGGCCTCCACCAGCCGCCGCACCAGCCCGAAGTAGCTCCCAGGCAGGGCCTCTCCGGGCCACAGCCGAACTATGAAGCCCTTCATGGCCTGTTCGGCCGCCTTGTGGAGCTCGACCAGCTGTTTCAGCTGGTCTCTCAAGGGCACAGGGTGTCCGGCCTCAGCATACTGAGACCAGAACACCTTCTCCGTCGAGCTGCCCTCTTCAGCTTGGTAGAATGCGGCAGCGTCGGATACGCTGTGGGGAAGATCTGCGAATGCCCCTGGAGAACTCCGGATTCGAGTAAGTAATAAGTAGTTTACTTTTATATTTCTGCTTTGCATAAAGAATGCCTTACCCGCTGCTATCTTCTTCATATCCTCCAAATCTTGGAGGACCTTTTGGGCTTCGGCCTTGGCAGACTTGGCAGTCTCAAGGGCCACCGTGAGCTCGGACGCTTGGGTCTTTGACTCAAGCTCCAAACTCTCATGTTTTTTCATGAGAGCCTGAAGCTCTTGCTGCACCTCGCCGACCTGAGCCCCAAGTTTCTCTCGCTCGGTGCGCTCCGCGGCCGTTTTCTTTTCGGCCTCGGACAGTGCCTGCTTGAGGGTCGCCACCTCAGTCGTGGCCCCTATAATAAGCAGTGCAATCCTGTTATTTTTTGCAATCACGCCTCTCTATAGGCATTTTTTTTCTATAAGGTATCTCTTACCTTCTTTCTCCTCGAGCTGCCGTTTGGCAAGGCCGAGCTCTTGCTCGGTCCGCTCGAGGCCCTGCTTCAGGGCACCCACCTCCGCAGTCAGTGCGGCGGTGGCCAGCAGCGAAGCCTGCATACGTATATTGACTCCTTTTTAGTTAGACTCCTACGATATTTAATAGATCCTCTATTCGGCTTTTCATTCTGAACGCCAAACAGAGCATCAGGGGCTACTGTCTATGCGATAATATTTTTACATATTTTTACTTACCTCGAAGCCTGTTAGAAGGCTAGCGCAAGCTTCAGTCAGTCCGCTCTTGGCGGACTGAACCTTCTGGATCACCGTACTCATAATAGTACGGTGCCCCTCGTCGATGGAGACGCCGTCAAGAACCTCCAGCAGATTATCCGGCACCTCCGGTTGGATGGAGGCCGCCAGCTCAGAAGGCTTGCTCCTCTTGGAAGGAGTTCGCCTACCGCGGTTCGGAACTGTGGAAGATTCCGGCGCGGTGTCCGGCACAAAGCCGCACTTGGAGCCCTGGGGGCCTTATCCCCTTCACTCCTGGAGTCCGGGAGGTTGCCTTGCGGCACCTCCGGGACCACCTCCTCCTGCCCCGGAGCTTGTCACAACGCCACTTCGGCGTCGTCTGCAGTGCGGGGGGAGACAGCGGGCGGAATTGAGTTCACGTCCGATGAGTCCAGGGAGCCGCCCGACGATTTGTCGAATTCGGCTCGGGGCGGACTACATAATTACATTCGACATTAGGGAAAGCTGTGCAACAAAGGAACATCATGAGTTACTCTGATGTCTGAACTTACGATTTCGCCGGACGCTTGGCCCTGTTTGGCCACTCCTCTTCGCCCTCTTCGGCGTCGGGGGAGTAGTCCGGCGGAGGGATCTTCCTTTTCCTAGACCCCTCGGCCTCCCCCATTGGGGCGGCCTTCCTCTTCTCTCCTCCCTCCGCTGGGGGGAGAATTTTCTTCTTCCTCCTCCTCATTTTCACGGGAAGAGGGCGTCTCGGACTCGTCAGATGACGAGTCCGACACCACCATGTTGCGGGCACTCTTTCGAGTCCCCGTGGTCTTCTTCTTCTTGGCCTTCTTTTCTGGCACCACATAAGGCGCCGGAGCCAGCAGCTTCACTAGTAGAGCTGGGGCTGGGTCTTCGGGCAGCGGAGCCGGACAGTTAATCGGTCCGGATATCGCCCGCCAAGCCTGTCAAAGGTAAGGGAGTTTAGATCCCGCATAGAGTCAAACTATGAAAAAACTTAACATCCTGTAAAAAGGTGAAAATAGCTTACCTCGCTAGCGTGACGCTGCGAGCTGTATCTGCGGTCCTCGGAAGCGGATGCGGGAGCCTCGGCACCTTTGATTAGCGCCTTCCAGACGTCTTCATACGTCGTGCCGAAGAGCCTGTTAAGGGTTCGGTGCTATGCCAGGTCGAACTCCCACAGAGTAAAGTCCCGTTGTTGACACGGGAGGATTCGGCGAACGAGCATGACCTAAACTACATTTACGAGCCTGATTGGCTTGTTTACCAGGGACTGGATGCATGTCTTCAGTCCGGTCACCTCTTCCTCGTTACCCCACGATAGGCCCGTCTCTTTCCAGGACATGAGCCGCGTGGGGGTCCGGATCGGAACTCGGGGGCTGCGATCCATTTCGGATCGCGTGGCTCGGTGATGTAAAACCACCCGGCTTGCCACCCCTTTAGGGTCTCTACGAAGGAGCCCTCGAACCACAGGACGTTGGCAATCTTGCCCGCCATGGCGCCTCCGCACTCCGCCTGGCTGCCGCGCACCACCTTGGGCTTGACGTTGAAGGTCTTGAGCCAGAGGCCGAAATGGGGGCGGATGCGGAGGAAAGCCTCGCACACGACGATAAACGCCGAGATGTTGAGGACGAAGTTCGGGGCCAGATCGTGGAAATCCAGGCCATAGTAAAACATGAGCCCCCGGACAAATGGGTGGAGTGGAAAACCCAGTCCGCGGAGGAAGTGGGGAAGGAATACTACCCTCTCATGGGGCCTTGGGGTGGGGAGAAGCTGCCCCTCCTCAGGAAGCCGGTGCGCGATGTCTTTGGACAAGTATTCGGCCTTCCTTAGCTTTTTGACATGGCCCTCCATGACGAAGGAGACCATCCACTTGCCTCCCGCTCCGGACATTGCTGGAGAAGGTTGAGGTGGGAAGTGCGGGCTTGGGTGCTGGACCTCGAGTGCGCAGGAGATGGATAGGCAAAGGAGGAAGAAGGCGTAGGTAAAAAGGTGGATCCTTATCCCCTTATATGGGTGGATGCGGTTGTGCATCCCCACCAGCCTAGTAAAACTCGCTTGTCTCCTAAGCGCCGTGATAAATGGCGCGGTTGGGTTACCCACGTCCGTATTGATGAGAATCGCGTAAAAGGGGTAGACGATCTCTGCTTTGACAAGACGTGCCAAGGAAACCGCCTCGCAAAACATGCTGAGGTGGAAAAGTAAAAACGATTCGAGTAAAGGACTCGGCCGTAGTGTGATGACGCACTGCGGAATACGTCGGCAGATTTGATTTGTGTCAATATTATTCTCTCTATGGCAATATGTGGAAACTTATTTTGCAGAGCCGGACACTACTCTTGGTGTTTACAATCTTCTACGAAGGACTTGGAGGAGGAACCCGCCTTGCAATGCCGAAGACAATCTGCGCGCCGGACTCGTCGTCATTCAAGCCTGGTTCAGGGGCTACTGAGGAAGTCCTGGATTAGGGGGTGTTCGGGTAGCCAGACTATACCTTCAGCCGGACTCCTGGACTATGAAGATACAAGATTGAAGACTTCGTCCCGTGTCCGGATGGGACTTTCCTTGGCGTGGAAGGCAAGCTTGGCGATGCGGATATTCAAGATCTCCTACCATTGTAACCGACTCTATGTAACCCTAACCCTATCCGGTGTCTATATAAACCGGAGGGTTTTAGTCCGTAGGACAACATATACAACAATAATCATACCATAGGCTAGCTTCTAGGGTTTAGCCTCCTTGATCTCGTGGTAGATCTACTCTTGTACTACCCATATCATCAATATTAATCAAGCAGGAGTAGGGTATTACCTCCATCGAGAGGGCCCGAACCTGGGTAAAAAACATCGTGTCCCTTGTCTCCTGTTACCATCTGGCCTAGACGCACAGTTCGGGACCCCCTACCCGAGATCCGCCGGTTTTGACACCGACACCTACCATAATATTCTGCATGTGATAAAACTATACTACTTTGATCTTTAGGTTGAGCTGATTTTCAACCTCAACTTTATAGATCTTCAGTTTTCCCAAACCTTTAGATCGATGACTATAGGATAAATGTAGCCATAGCGAGAGAAATCATCGGTGAAGGTGATGAAAGAATCAAAACCATCCACATAATTTACATTAAAAGGTCTACATATGTTAGTATGAATAAGTTCAAGGACCCGTGTGGCTCTTACTGCTCAATTCTTGGTTGTTTTCACGTCCCTTCATATAGTCAATGCACTTTCCTGCATTAGAGAAATCTAGCAGATAAAGTATTTCTACTATGATCATTCGTTCCATTCCCCCTTGAAATGTGACCTGAGCGATGATGCCACAATTTTAGAGAAGGATTGATACTTCTCCCATTTTTATATGATTACATTCATTCACATTCATTTCATGGAGACTCACACACATAGGACAATTGGAAAGATATGTAACATATAAAGTTTGCCTTGTGTGACGGTCAGAATCCCTATGAGATCCAGTTTGAATAGCAGGAGGTTCAGGTGCATATGCCTACCCTGAGTTAGCAGTTTTGAGTAGTTTGTTCGCCCAACTCGTCCCCTTGGTCCCTTGCTCGCTCGAACGCCCGGTTTGTTCGATTGCACGTCTTTTTCTTTCTTAAGGGAAACGTTTTACGTCGGTGTGCCGGCCCAACGTTGGGCCGGTCGTGTGGCTCGCTCGCTTCGTGCAGTATCCATACACATCTAGGCGTGACGCAGTCAATCTTATCCTTTTGCACCGCGATCGCTAGCCACTCGTTCCCCTTCTTCTTGCTTAGACGCGCGGAGGCTCCCTCCTTCAACCTCCTCCTGCATCAGCCGCCATGGGGAAACTTCTCTTCTCCCATCTCACGTTAGACAACCCCTCCCCAATCACCTATCTCCTCCCTCTCCTTTCCCCCACATCTACCCACGTCGTTGGGCTGTGAGGCGGCGGCGACATAGATGATGTGCTTCGATGTGGGGCGGCCGGCCATGCGTGGAGACGCACAGCATGGCGAGCTGGAGGTGTTACTGTGCGTGGAGACCTTGGTCGGAGATGCTGGAACCGGCCGGCTGGGAAGCTGCAACAGGCAGGTGATTATGCTGGAATCAGACGCGCGTCGCCACATGAAGCTTTTTTTGCTGGAACCAGCGTTTGTTTTTGCTGGAATTGGCTCGTACTATTGCTGCAATCGGCACTTGTGTTTTTGGCTGTTGATTTTATTTTGCTGGAATTGGCTCTTATTATTGCTGCAATCGGCACTTGTGTTTTCGCTGTTGATTTTATTTTGCTGGAACTGGCTAATTTGTTTGCTACAATTTATTATCCGAGTTTTTTGCCGCTGAGATTTTTGCTGGAACCAGCCTATTCTTTTGCTGGAACTGGCTATTTTGTTTGCTACAATCGATTATCCAAGTTTTTGGCCGCTGAGATTTTTGCTGGAACCATTGGTAAGTTTTGCTAGAACCAGCAAACCTTTTTGCTTCAACCAACTACTGAAGTTTTTTGTTGACATGGCGGTGCAAGAACAGGCGAGCCGGAGACGAGGACGCCGGGATGCTACAACCATGGTGGTTGTATGCTGGAAGCGGCATGTGTTCAAGCTGCAGGTGCTACAACGGCGACGCCATGCTAGAGGGTCGGATGCTACAAGCTCCAAGGAGGGTGACCACCGGCGACGAGATCCATTTGTTTTTGCTAGAACCTTACATTGTTTTTGCTGGAAACGTGCTTTTTGTTTGTTGGAAGCATGTATATTTTGGCTAGAGGAGGCCGACCAGCCGACCACCTGCGACGATGGCGTCAATCGGCAGGCGAGGCAAGCAGGCCAGGGTGGCTGGCGAGCTGGCTGGGTTCTCGGGAGATCACGGACTGCCTGTATCACAGGCGCCATGGCTATTTTTCTCTTTTTTAATGAAGCAGTTTGGGGAAGGAGGAGGCCATCGTGCAGTTGTAATTGCACAAATCGTATGTGATTTTCGGCCGGCGCGGGCGCGCCTAGTAGTGCCCTTTTCTTAATTGGCGCTCACACACATGTACACTTGTTTCCTCGCTTTTGGCTATCTAAAAAAGTCGACTAACAGTTGTTTCAAAATAAACTGTGAAATAAGAAAATGTTCACAAAGTAAAAAAAGAAAAGTTCACGCAATCTCCAAAGTAAAAAAGAAAACCTGGCTAGCTACTAGTCTAGTGGAAAGGCGCTCAGACCACCGGAACAAGCAGAAGGTCACGGCGCAGCCGCACGGTGACTCCCATCTTCTCCGTGTAAGACATATGATTTCGGGACTGCACGACACCCTTAACCTGGGGTCTGGCTATCTCATTATATAGAAGTACCCAAGGGGTACAATACAATGTTACAGTACATGTATACAAAGGCTACATGTATATACAGTCTAACACCCTCCCTCAATCTTAACTATGTCCTGAAGTACAAAACAAGTTAAGATTGCACCTACAGCCTACAAACTGTGGTTTTGGAAGAGGCTTCGTGAAGATGTCGGCAAGCTGATCCTTTGATGAGATGAACTTGATACAGAGTAGCTTCTATGCAACACGTTCCCGAACAAAGTGATAATCCACCTCAATGTGTTTTGTCCTAGCATGAAACACCGGGTTAGAAGAAAGATATATAGCACCAATGTTGTCACACCACAGGACCGGAGGACGAGCTTGAGGGACACGCAGCTCTCTCAACAGAGATTGTACCCATATGATCTCAGCTGTCGCATCAGCAACAGCTTTGTACTCAGCCTCAGTACTACTGCGAGACATTGTTGCTTGCTTGCGAGCATTCCAGGCGATCAAGTTAGGACCCAGAAATACCGCATAACCCCCATGGATCGCCTGTCATCAGGACTACCAGCCCAGTGTGAATCAGAAAACGCCGAGAGTTCATACGCCGGTGTAGACTGAAGAAGCAAGCCATAGGAGGCAGTAAGGCTGACATAGCGCAAGATACGCTTCACAGATGACCAGTGAGACGTCCTGGGTGCATGCAGAAACTGACAGACACGGTTGACTGCATAGGAGATATCAGGCCTGGTAATAGTAAGGTATTGCAGACCACCAACGAGACTGCGATACTCAGTAGCATCATCAGACGAGAGGGAGTCACCATCAAGAGCAGACAACCGATTAGTGGCAGACATCGGAGTGTTAACATGTTTGCATTTGAGCATTCCAGCACGACACAACAAGTCCAAGGAGTACTTCTTCTGAGCGAGAGTCAAACCAGCAGAGGACCGGGAAACCTCAAGACCAAGAAAAAAGTGAAGAGCACCTAAATCCTTGACAGCAAAATCATTACGGAGAGCAATCACAAGGCGATCAGCACCAGCAGTAGATGAACTAATAAGAATGATATCATCAACATAAACCAAGAGATACATCGTAACCTCAGGACGCTGTAGGGGAAACAGTGATGTATCAGCAGTGGAGGGAGTAAACCCAAGAGCCCGAAGAATAGAGCCAAGGCGAGCATGCCATGCACGAGGAGCCTGTTTGAGTCCATACAGGGCCTTAACCAGTCGACAGAGATGATGAGGCCATGTTGGATCAACAAAACCAGGCGGCTGACGCATATAAACCTCCTCCTCCAGAATGCCATGGAGAAAAGCGTTCTGCACATCAAGCTGACGAAGGAACCATTCGCGAGTAACCGCAAGAGACAATATTAATCGAATGGTAGTAGGCTTGATGACTGGACTGAACGTGTCTGCATAATCAAGACCATACCTCTGTTTGAAGCCCTTGGCAACTAACTGTGCCTTGTAGCGTTCAATGGAGCCATCAGCATGTCTCTTGACTTTGAAAACCCACTTGGAATCAATGACGTTGACACCTCACACTAGAGGAACAAGATGCCAAGTGTTATTCTTTTGTAGAGCCTGAAACTCTTGTTCCATTGCATCACGCTAATGAGGAATACTCAGTGCAGCCTGAAAGTGACGAGGCTCTGCAGTGGGGTCGGCGGCAGTGTGAGCCATGCACGCAGCAAGCCACGCAACCGTCCCATTCGTGCGCTCCTTTGGACAAAATACACCGGATTGGCTCCTTGTGCAAGGACGCAGAGTGACAACAGGTCCTGCCGGCAGAACCGGTGCAGCAGAGGATGTCGATGAGGACGATACAGAGTCGGGCTCACAGGGGACCAAAACGGTGCTGGTCGGCGACCCTGGTAGCAAGACCGACCCGACCGGTGTAGGTGACTGGACCTCCGGGCCAGTGGCAGCAGTAGCCGGCCCAGGCGAGGGGCCCGCCAGTGGCCCGGGCGAGCCACGCGAGGCTGGCGAAGCCTGCGAGCTAGGCGAGCCGGGCGAGGCGGCCGCTGGCGAGGCCGCTGGCGTGGACAGGGCCCGTGAGCCAGGAGAGCCTGGCGCTGGCGAGCCCACCGCCCGCGGGGCCAGCGTGGGGCCAGGCGGGGCCAGCATGGAGCCGGACGGACCCGGCTCCCGCGATGCAGCCTCCAGTGGCGAGATGAGAACGGGTTGGCGAGTGCCGCCCGGTATGCATGACGCATGCATGTTCTGATCAGGAGGATCATCCGTGACCTGTTCATCAAGCAGCTCGAGCCGAGCACCACGTCCAGTACCTGCAGCATGATTAGGGAGCAACGCAGGGGCATATGCAACATCCACAAATTGATCAGGCGTAGGTGTAGACACGGGCACTGGTGGTATAGAAGTGGTAAGGTCAGTCGGAAGTGCACGAAAAGGGAATACATTTTCATCAAACACAACGTCACGAGAGATGTAGACGCGGTTGGTAGGAACGTGTAAGCACTTGTACCCTTTGTGAAGAGAACTATACCCGAGAAAAACGCACTTCTTAGACCGAAACTCTAGCTTGCGCTTGTTGTATGGACGGAGGTGAGGCCAACATGCACACCTGAACACTTTGAAGAATGTGTAGTCTGGAATCTCATTAAGCAGAAGTTCAAGTGGGGTTTGCATTTTCAGGAGTCTCGAGGGAAGCCTGTTTATAAGAAAACAAGCTCTGGAGAAAGCATCACTCCAGAACCTAAACGGGACGGATGCATGAGCTAGCAAGGTTAAGCCAGTTTCAACAAGATGATGATGCTTACGCTCGGCAGTACCATTCTACTGATGTGTGTGAGGACATGACACGCGGTGCGAAATCCCAAGTTTGTTAAAGAACGAGTTGAGGTTGTGGTACTCACCCCCCCCAGTCGGATTGGACATGGATGATTTTCTGCTTAAGAAGACGCTCAACGTGTGCTTGAAACTGAAGGAAGACATTGAACACATCAGACTTACACTTAATAAGATATAACCAAGTAAAATGGTTGTAAGCATCAATGAAACTGACATAATAATTATGACCACTAACAGATGTCTGGACATGGCCCCATACATCAGAAAACACAAGCTCAAGAGGATGTTTCACAACACGACTAGACTCTGAAAAAGCAAGCTGATGAATCTTGCCCTGCTGACAGGCATCACAAATAGTTTCAGCAGTTTTATTGGACACAACTGGGAGATCATGATGATGCAAAACATGTCGAACTATGGGAGCCGCCGGGTGACCAAGGCACGCATACCATTGTGTAGGCGACACACGAATACCACTGAACACCTGAGGAGAAGACGGCATGGAAGATGGGTGCGGCGCATCAAGTGCATACAGGCCATGGCGAAGACGACCGCTAAGTAGAACGGCCCTCGTGTCCCGATCCTTGATAAAGAAACGAAAAGGGTGAAACTCAGCAAGGACATTATTATCACGAGTAAGTTGAGGAATGGACAACAAACTACGCGTAGCAGAAAGAACACGAAGGACATTAGATAGATGCAATGTGCGAAAATTGTGTGCAAGGAGAGAGGCCTGACCAACATGGGAGATGCGCATACCTGCTCCACTGGCGGTGTGCACCTGATCATGACCACGATATGGCTCCTGAGTGGAGAGCTTACCCATCTCACCGGTGAGGTGGTTGGTAGCTCCAGTGTCCATGTACCACGCAGGATCAATGGAGTAAGACAGAGTGCGACCATGATCATGACTCGTCACAGCGGCGGTGGCCTGCTTGTCGTTCCCTTTTCCATTGTTGCCAAGGCCCAGAAAATCTTGCTTGTAGCGACGATGATAGCGAGAGGCAATGTGGCGCTCAAGGCCACACAGCTGGCAGGCCTGTGGAGCACCACAAGAGGAACAGCACGCCACTGGCCGGTTACCACCCGTGATGGTCGGAGCATTGCCCCGCGAGGATGGTTGTGAAGCCGGCGCCGTCTTGCCACCTGAAGATGATGACCGCTGGGGCTTGCCACGAGTTGCGGCATTGGCAGAGGCAAAACTGGGGGAGGCCCGACCCGCCTTAATACGCTGCTCACGGCCAAGCAGACGTGCATAGAGCTCACGAGGTGGGAGCGGATCATCGCGGCCATGAACATTCTCAATGAGGTTGTCATAATCATCATCAAGCCCATTGAGCACAAAGGTGGTGAACTCCGCATCTTGCAGCGATTGACCAACTGAGGCCAACGTGTCAGCGAGACCCCGCATCTTGTTGAAGTAGTCGGTGATGCTGAGGTCGCCAAGCTTGGTCTCGCCTAGCTCGGTGCGTATAGAGTGAGCACGCTCCTGAGATTGAGACGCGAAACTGGTGTGAAGCGCCGCCCACACCTCCCGGGACGTAGTGGCGAAGATGACCAGCGACGAGACGGTCGGAGTGAGCGAGGACTGGATGGCGGAGAGGATGGCCTGATCCTGAGCCACCCAGGTGTGGTATGCCGGATGGTGAGGGAGCGGACATAGGATGGATCCATCAACGTAGCCTTCCAGATAGCGGCTCCGCAGAAGAGGGAGCACCTGGGCACGCCAGGACATATAGTTGTCCGGCGCGAGCTTCACCGGCAGCAGATGCAAGAAGTAGAACGGTGCCGGCATCGTGGCCGAATTAGCGTGGGCATGTGGCGATGCATATAGGCCCACCGACGAGGCCGCCCCAGGATGTGCAGGATACATCGAGTAGGGCGGGTAGGATCCGGAGGAAACCGCCCCGGGGACGCCGTAGTGTGCTGGAGGGGCGCCGTAGGATGCCGAGGGCGCACTGTGGTAGGGAGCCGCGGGATCGCCGTGGTGTGCCGCGGCTGGAGCCACGTACGAGGAGGCGACCGCAGTCCCTTGCGGGTGTGGGGATGACGCCGGGTAGGTTTGAAGCGGCGTGGGCGCCGAGTAGGGCAGCGGCGGAGGCGCGCCGTAGTAGTGATGCGGCGGTGGAGCGCCATAGGGCTGCTGCGGAGGCGGCGCACCATAGGTTTGAGGCGGTGGCGGCCAAGACGACGGCAGGGGCGGCGCCTGCCAAGACGACGGCGGCGGCGGCCGACCGCGGGAACACCGCCCGCAGGAGGAGCAGCGCCAGGGGGCACCGCACCGGACGGGGTGGTGGCGCGATCTCCCGATCCGATCAGGGGGTCTGGCGAGGTGGAGGCACCGAAGGCCATCGCGAGCGGCTGAGAGGCAAGGAACGGTGAGGCAGTCGCGAGGGCCGGCGCCGCGGCGGCGGGAGGAACCGAGGTCGGCGCGGCGGCGGCGGTGGCAGAAGACATCGTAACCCAATCTGATATCATGTAAGACATATGATTTGGGGACTGCACGACACCCCTAACCTAGAGTGTGGCTATCTCATTATATAGAAGTACCCAAGAGATACAATACAACGTTACATTACATGTATACAGAGGCCACGTGTATATACAGTCTAACACTCCGTCATGTCGAGCTCCTCGGCCTCCGCCCCGCCGGGCAGCTCCCGGTCGAAATGGTACAGCAGCCCCGCGAGCGCGAGCTCCACGTTGGCCAAGCCGAAAGACATCCCAGGGCACATCCTTCGGCCCGCCCCGAACGGCGTGTACTCCATGTCCGCCCCCTTGAAGTCGACCTCGCCACGCTCGAACCTCTCCGGTATGAACTCCTCGGCGGCGTCCCAGTGGGCAGGGTCCCTGCTGATTGCCCAGGCGTTGACGAGCACCATGGTCCCCTTGGGCACGTCGAAGCCCAGGACCCGGCAGTCGTTCATGCACTCGCGCGGCAGCAGCAGCGGGGCCGGAGGGTGCAGCCGGAGCACCTCCTTGATCACCAGGCGCATGTAGTTCAGGCCGCCGAGGGAGTCCTCTATTACCTTGGGTTGTCCAGCGAGGGCTCGCCGGACCTCGTCTTGCGCCTTCCCCATCACTCTGGGGTTCTTCACGAGCTCGGCCATGGTCCATTCCAGGGTCGTTGCCGACGTGTCGCTCCCCCCGGCGAACAAGTCCTGTACGATTTCGGCACGATACATTACATGCATGAACGGCTTTTTTCCATGGACTGATGGAAGTAGATGTGTGGATTCCATGAGTGAGGTGCTTCATTACGTACCCCGACGGCCGACTTGATGTTGTCAATGGACATGGGGAACTGCAGGTGGCCCTCCCGCTGGATCCTCAGGAGCACGTCGAGCAAGCCCTCCTTGTCGTCGTCGGCCGCTCTGTTCTCCTGGTGCTCGCGGACGGCGGCGTCCATGAACGCGTCCCGTTCTTCTCGGTACCGCTTCATCTGGCCCGGCACCCGGCTGATGAGCATCGCGAGGCGGGACGACGGGTAGAAGTCCGGCAAGCTCATCCCGGCGAACAGCTTGATCCCGCGCTGTAGAATCATCTTGAACCTGTTCCCGATGATGGCGCGCACCGATGAGTCGGCGGCGTACGCCGACAGCCGCTTGCTGAGGTTCACCGAGGCAGACGCCGTTGCCGCTGCTGCCACCGCCAGGAGCAGGCGGCCGGCCTCCTCCTCTCGCACGGTCCGGAAGGACTGGACGCGCCGGGCGCTGAACAGCTCGACAGTGCAGATCTTGCGGATCTGCCGCAACTTGTCGCCGTACGGCGCGAAGGCGATCCCCTCTGTTCCTTCGGGGATAGACAGGCGGAGCATGCGGCTGATGGCGCGTGTGGCGAAGTCCACATCGCGCGCCACCATGACCTCGCGCGCGGCGTCCGCGGAGGAGGCGATAACTTGCCTATCTATAATCTTCTCGCCCCCCCCCCCCCCCCCCCCTGATTTTCGGGGGTGGGGCCCCCCACACCTAATAATCCACTAATAATGCTCCACGTTGCTATTTACGTAAAGCACGTAACAAGTGTTACGTAGGTCTAACATTGTCCGTGCGTGCTGCATGCTCACATGAGTGTATTTGAAGTTGAGTCAATTACATTCATGGTGCTACAACTTGACGTAAATGGTCATTTTGATGCTAAAAGTTGTGGTGCACATTGAAGTGGCGAAAAGTTGACATTGACGTGCAAATACGGTGCTTATCTCATTTGTATACGGAGTCGGTGCTGACCAGGCGCATGGGGCCCGCTGTCAGCCACTCGACCAGAGAGAAGGGACGTGTGGCCAGATTTTTTTCAAAAGCACCCTCGAAATATTTTTTCACAAAAAAATCCCTGTTGAGGCCAGATTTTTTTCAAAAGCACCCTCGAAATATTTTTTCCCAAAAAAATCCCTGTTGACGTGGGAAGATTTTGTCACCTCTATGAGAAGTGGGTCCCGCATGTCACCTGAGACCGAAAACAAAATGCCGGGATCGAACCCACAACAATGTCCTCAAACAAGCTGGCAAACCACCGCACCGATTAAGTCTTCTACGGGCAATACGGGTAAACTATTATATGTATTTTAATCGCAGCGCAGGCGGAGGTTAAATGGGCTGTACATCTTGCGGCTTATTTTGCACCTGTTAGTTTCTTTTATTTTTCAGCAGAAAGTATCTAAATTATAAGTTCTTAAAAAATCTAAATTATATTCTCGGTAATAAAAATAAAGAATGAATATTTGTGTTTATAAATATTGTACTACCTCTGTTCACTTTTATAAGACGTTTTAGACATTCAGACACTGTTGAAAACAGCACAAAGCAAGCTGTCTGAAACGTCTTATAAAATCAAACAAAGGGAGTACATGCAAACAGAATAAATTATTTTATAAAACTGTTCACATATTATTTAAATAATATTTATGAATTATAACAGTGTTTGCAAACTATAGAACTAAAAAAATTACAATTAAGAAAATTAGTTTAGGTATACAACATTTCAATAATCATATGCATGTTTGTATAGTTCAATGTTTTTATAATAAAAAATAATCATAATTTATAATTTAAGCTGCTCATATGAATATTCATTTTCTATAATTTGAATATAAGCCATGACTGTATAATATTTATGTATTCGTTAAATATTTTAATTTTATTAAATGTCAGTATTAACTAATTTTTTTTATATCATGCAAGGATGTATATTTAAATGTTATTATTCACTAATAATATTTTCCATGTATAATATTTGTATCACACAAATATTTGAACATATTTTTTATCAATTATGTTTTACAAATAAATTTTAAAAAGGAACAGGTGTAGAATGGGCCGCACTATCTGCAGCCAATAAAAGCTCCGCATGCTGCCAGGTTAGTACAGATAGCTTTCTTATCCAAATTTGACATGAGACTTTGTTGCCGTGTTGGTTAGCAGTACTGACGACTATTTGTCGGGTATGGGCTCGAGTCCAGGTGGCCTCACTTTTGATATAATTTTCACTCTTCTCTGACAGGTGGGACCCACTCCTAATATAGGGAAAAAGGTCCACTCTTCCACGTCAACAGGGGTTTTTTGTGAAAATATATATTTTGAGGGTGTTTTCCAAAAAAATCAGGCCACGCACCCCTTCTCTCTGGTGCAGTGGCTGACAGCGGGCCCCACGCGCCTAGTCAGCACCTACTCCGTATATAAACGAGATAAGCACCGTATTTGCATGTTAATGCCAAGTTTTTGCACCACTTCAATATACACCACAACTTCTAGTATCAAAGTGATCATTTACGTCAAGTTGTAGCACCATCAGTGTAATTGACTCTTTGAAGTTTTTATAGATCTGCGTATGTCTTCCGTGATCCGTATGCGTGAAAGCTTAAGCGCAACTCCAACGGGTCGACCTAAACGGACAGTGATTTTTTTTCGCTTTTTATCCGTTTGGGTTGGGTAAGCGGACACGAACGTTCGTTTCATGTTTGGGTCGGCGTGTGCGTCCAACGCTGGCCCGACCCATTTTTTAAAGGCATGCAAAAAATAAAACATGCAATAATTATACATTAAAGCCAACCACGAAGGTTGACGAGAGTCCATGCGTCCAATTAACATTAATAAAAACAAAAAAACTACGAGGCGGCGTGTTATCCTAGACGTCGTCGTCGTCCTCGGGGTCCGTGAGGTCGATGAGCGTCGACACAGGGCCGGCCCAGGAGAAGGCCGAGTTCCAGAGGGCGTTCATGTCGGGCGCGGGTTGTGCCGGCGCCGGCGCGGGTTGTGCGGCCGCCATTGCCGCCGCGGCCTGGCGCGCCTCCTCCTCGGCGTCGCACTACTCGGCCTCGGCGTAGCGCTCAAACATCTCGAGGTACTCGCCGTCGCGGCGCTCCTCGGCCAGCCGGATGTGGCGCCAGTGCTTGAGGTAAGCCGCCTCCTGCGTCGGCGTCGCCCCCACCTAGACCGGCGGTGCGATGACTCACTCGCGCACTACTCCCGTTCAGGAGTAACGCTCGATGGGCTCCGGCTCCGGCTGGGCTTTCACAGGGGCCGGCAGGATCACCGTCGGCAGGACGCAGTCGCCCGCCGCAGAGAGGGCCATGTCCTGGTCCTCCTCGCGGACGCCGCGTCGTCTCGTCTCCTCGTGCTCGAAGGTGAACCAACGCGCCCAGTTGGGCGAGTCCGAGGCATAGGCGGAGTCGCGGCGCTGCTCCGGCGTCAGGAGCGCCCGCCGGCATCGCACCTCCTCCGCGTGCGCCCTGGCCAGCCGCGGGGCCGCCGGCACCGGGATCCTCTCCGGATCTAGGTGCCAGTTGTGCGGCAGGGGGGCGTCGGGGTACGGGAGCGGCATGCGGTGCTGCCAGTGCCACTCCGCCTGGTGCACCGACACGTTGACGCACTGCCTCGGCAGGCGAGCTGGCGCCGGCGGAGGCGGAGGCGGGAGAAACTCGGGGGGGGGGGGGGGGGGTTGCGGGCGACTTGCCCTTGGCCTTGCTGTTGCTGCCGACGCCGGAGAAGAGCCCCATTTGGCACGGCTAGGGAAAGCTATGCTTTGCCGGCGACGGGGGAGCGAGCGTGCCTAGATGGGGACGAGGGCTGGCTGGATGAGGACGGCATCGCCGCACGGTCGGCTTAAAAAGAACGACCGCCGTCGTTGACGTGTGGGCCTGAGGTCATAAGTTAAGCTGACTAGCTAGGTGGCGGACGATTGGACGACCGCTAGATGAAGACGCGGCGGACACCCAGAAGGCGTGCGTGGCGCCTGTTTCGCATCCGCGCCGACGCATTTGGGGCACAAATTTGAGCTGCAAATGCGTCGGTACGGACGCAAAGCGGACTTCATTTGGATTTGAGTCACCGTGTTGGACCTTCTTTTTTATTCACATCGATTTAAATGGACGGCGGCGAATGAAATAGATCACTCCATTAGAGTTAGTTTAATGGTCTGTTTTTAGATAGGGTACAAATCAAAACGATTCGTGCAAACTGTTGATATTTTACTTTGGCAATGAAATACCTATTGCTGGCCTGCTGGGGATAGTCTTTGATCTTGTCGTTCCTCTTGGAATTTGAGCCGGGCCGGTGGACATATTTGATCTTTTGTGCTAGTAAACATAGCAAGAGTTGACAATGAAAGCAGCTAGAGAAATTACAAGTTTATGTGTCTGTCTGTACATAATGAAAATGTGTCGGAGGTGATGAGAGAAAAAAAAGCTTGTGAACTCTTTATCTTACGACTATCTCTGCTACCTCTGTCATTTGATATGAAAATACTGTAAGAGTCTTCACCATGAGTAAACTCCAAGAAAGAAGCTTGGAGCATATATGGTGATTGTTTCTTGCAGATAATTTGCTAAAAAGCCATAGATGAAAGAGATGATGAGGACATGACTACTTTGAATATGACCAAAAATATTGCATACATGTATATTTGTAAAGTGATTTTTAATGCAAACTATACAACAATTTATTTATGTCATTCAGGACAAAAATACTTCAAAGACTTTTGTGTCATGTCTAATTGTAGGTGTATGGGACATTTGTACAATCCACATATGAAGAAAAGGGAAAAAGAGAAGTTTAGGTGATGTTCAAAAAGTCCTTTCACGTTACTTTTGGGCCAAGAGAAGATAGAGTCCAAGTCTCTCACGTTCTGGATTCAGATTCGGACTGCACAGACATACCTGACTCAAAACGCCAACAACTTTTTCATACGGACTTCGAATTGTGTGATTCTTTTTTTTGTTTGAAAGTAGATTTCGTGCTCTTTCAAGTACAATTGGATTCCCCTTCAAATTCGTCCGAAGCGTTGAGTTATGGATGAAACAATCTGACGTTGCAGCAGAATCCGAGTGAAACTACAAACCTAAAGGTGTTGTATCACCTCCACTTGGGCCCATGAGCCTTGTACAACTTAGGGTTCGTTTTAGGCTGCCTTGGGACGTCCTCCCACCTCCTTAGCCGCCACCCCTTACTCCTATATAAGTAGATTCATCTAGTAGCTTTTTCCTTGGGATTTGTTTAGTTAAAAGTTAGCCAACGCAACTTCGTGTACTTCATTGTGTCTAACGACCAAACCAAGACCGCTTTCAGATCCTCACATTTATCAATACTACATCTATATTCGCAATATTCAGATTGCATTATCATATTCTTTCTTGTTCTTCGATTGCGTGCAGGAATAGACCTTCGTGGTCAGGCTGATCGTGCTTCCAGCATCGTCGGTAACCTCAGGAGATTGGTTTAGTGATTGCTAAGGCGCAACATCGTGCATGTTTGTAGTCGGATCGTCAAAGTCGTCTCCACCAAATCGATAGTTATCATCTCATCGAAAGATCGGGACGCCCCGCCTCTATCAAGATATTTAGGGGTTTGAGAGCCTAATATGATGATGATTGTTTTTTGCAAACAATTTGCTAAAGAGCCAAAGATAGAAAAGATTTAGGAATGATATTGAGGGGACATGCAAGAACAAGAGGCAGAAAAGGATCGTGATGAAAAGGAAGCGGAAATAATAAACGACCTTAGATAGCCAATGCATGGAAGATCATACACCTTTAAGCCACTTCACTGTCGGCGGTCTATACCAAAAGCACAGAGTGGTCAGATATGATTTGTAGAAATTGCTGATGAAAGACTGGAAGAGTTGTACAAAATTTTGGTTGCTCGTTATATATGGGTAGTAGGGTGGTAATTGCGATAGTGGGTGGGTAGATATGTGTTGCCATGTGTTGTATGCGAAATGTGTACATGTAATACTAAGTGTGCCATGAATTTTGGCAACAACGTGGCACACATGTAATTTTTTTTGTTTATCTTTAAAATGGAAAGTACCCTAATATGGGAAAGTGATTTCACAATTAAATTTGGGCAGAAATAGTAAACAACCTTAGACAGACAATGCATGGAAGATCATACACCTTTAAGCCACTTCACCATCGATGATTTGTACCAAAAGCATCGAGTTGTTAGATATGATTTTTAGTAATTGCCGATGAAAGACTGAAAGAGTTCTACATAATTTTGGTTGCTCGTTATATATGGGTAGTAGGGCAGTAATTGCGATAATGGGTGGGTAGATATGTGTTGCCACGTGTTGTATGTGAAATGTGTACATGTTGATGCGTTTTGTGTTAAAATAGATGGTGGTGGGAATACTAAATATGCCATGAATTTTGGCAACAACGTGGCACACTTGCAGTTTTGTTGATTTTGTTTTTATCTTTAAAATGGAAAGTACCTTCATAAGGGAAAGTGATTTCACAATTAAATTTGGGAATTGACTGGGCCAAGAATGCTATTTGCCTAGTAATGGTGGGCTCATGTTATATCTATTCTTTGGGCCTAGCTACTGCATGCGCTAAATGTTTTTGCCGGCATCGGACATAATTTTTTTTAACAAAAAATAGTGTCCTAATCTTGTAAGGAAGTCTGGCAAGCTAAGTTCTTGTTAAATAAAATGGTCATGTTTTTTTCTCCATTCATAGGTGAATGTTTTTTTCTCACCCCTGAAAGATGCTTCTTAATCGAGTTAAGTGCATGGTCTATTTTTTATCAGCAATCATTCTTTTAATTTTCCTAAATAAAGTTATTCAATTAAATTAAGAGCGCGCAGTCTATTCTTTGGTAGGAAAAGACCATCGCTCATCCCCGCCCGCCACTCATAAGGAAGACAATCAATAATAAATCATGCTCCAACTTCTTAGTATAATGAGAGACTATATGTGCATGATTCGGGAATCACAAACCTTGTTGGGGAACGCAGTAATTTCAAAAAAAGTTCCTACACACGCAAGATTATGGTGATGCATAGCAATGAGAGGGGAGAGTTTCGTCCACGTACCCTCGTAGACCGTAAGCGGAAGCATTATGAGAACACGGTTGATGTAGTCGTATGTCTTCACGATTCGACCGATCCAAGTGCCGAACGTATGACACCTTCGAGTTCAGCACATGTTCAGCTCGGTGACGTCCCACGAACTCCGATCCAGCAGAGCTTCGAGGGAGAGTTCCGTCAGCACGATGGCGTGATGACAGTGATGATGATGCTACCGACGCAGGGCTTCGCCTAAGCACCGCTACGATATGACCGAGGTGGATTATGGTGGAGGGGGCACCGCACACGGCTAAAAGATCAACTGATCAACTTGTGTGTCTTGGGGTGCCCCTGCCCTCGTATATAAAGGAGCAAGGGGGAGGCCGGCCGGCCCTAGAAGGGTGCGCCAGGAGGAGTCCTACTCCCACCGGGAGTAGGATTCCCCCCCCTTCCCTAGTTGGACTAGGAGAGAAGGAAGGGGGAGAGAGGAAGGAAGGAAAAGGGGGGCGCCGCCCCCCCTCCTAGTCCAATTCGGACCAGAGGGAGAGGGGGCGCACAACCTGCCCTGGTCTCCTCTCTCTCTCTCCACTATGGCCTAATAAGGCCCATACATTTACCGGGGGGTTCTGGTAACCTCCCGGTACTCCGGTAAAATCCCGATTTCACCCGGAACTATTCTGATGTCTAAATATAGGCTTCCAATATATCGATCTTTATGTCTCAACCATTTAGAGACTCCTCGTCATGTCCGTGATCATATCCGGGACTCCGAACTACCTTCGATACATCAAAACACATAAACTCATATTACCGATCGTCACCAAACTTTAAGCGTGCGGACCCTACGGGTTCGAGAACTATGTAGACATGACCGAGACTCGTCTCTGGTCAATAACCAATAGAGGAACCTGGATGCTCATATTGGTTCCTACATATTCTACAAAGATCTTTATCGGTCAAACCGCATAACAACATACGTTGTTCCCTTTGTCATCGGTATGTTACTTGCCCGAGATTCGATCGTCGGTATCCTCATACATAGTTCAATCTCGTTACCGGCAAGTCTCTTTACTCGTTCCGTAATACATCATCCCGCAACTAACTCATTAGTCACAATGCTTGCAAGGCTTATAGTGATGTGTATTACCGAGAGGGCCCAGAGATACCTCTCCGACAATCGGAGTGACAAATCCTAATCTCGGTCTATGCCAACTCAACAAGTATCATCGGAGACACCTGTAGAGCACCTTTATAATCACCTAGTTATGTTGTGACGTTTGGTAGCTGATATGTCTCCAACGTATCTATAATTTTTTACTGTTCCATGCTATTATATTATCAACCTTGGATGTTTTATATGCATTTATATGCTATTTTATATGATTTTTGGGACTAACCTATTAACCTAGAGCCCAGTGCCAGTTTTTGTTTTTTCCTTGTTTTAGAGTATCGCGGAAAAGGGAAAATCAAATGGAGTCCAATTGACCTGAAACTTCACGGAACTTCTTTTTGAAACGGAAGCAATCCAGGAGACTTGGAGTAGACATTAGGGAAGCTTCGAGGTGGCCACGAGGCAGGGAGGCGCGCCCTACCCCCCTGGGCGCGCCCCCCATCCTCGTGGGCCCCTCGTGGCTCCCTTGGCCGACTTCTTTTGCCTATATATATATATCCATATACCCTAAAAACTTCGGGGAGCAGAATAGATCGGGAGTTTCGCCGCTAGAAGCCTCCGTAGCCACCGAAAACCAATCTAGACCCGTTCCGGCACCCTGCCGGAGGGGGGAATCCCTCTCCGGTGGCCATCTTCATCATACCGGCACTCTCCATGACGAGGAGGGAGTAGTTCACCCTCGGGGCTGAGGGTATGTACCAGTAGTTATGTGCTTGATCTCTCTCTCTCATGTTCTTGAGGTGGTACGATCTTGATGTATCGTGATCTTTGCTATTATAGTTGGATCTTATGATGTTTCTCCCCCTCTACTCTCTTGTGATGAATTGAGTTTTCCCTTTGAAGTTATCTTATCGGATTGAGTCTTTTAAGGATTTGAGAACACTTGATGTATGTCTTGCATGTGCTTATCTATGGTGACAATGGGATATCACGTGATCCACTTGATGTATGTTTTGGTGATCAACTTGCGAGTTCCATGACCTCGTGAACTTATGCATAGGGTTGGCACACGTTTTCGTCTTGACTCTCCGGTAGAAACTTTGGGGCATTCTTTGAAGTTCTTTGTGTTGGTTGAATAGATGAATCTGAGATTGTGTGATGCATATCTTATAATCATACCCACGGATACTTGAGGTGACATTGGAGTATCTAGGTGACATTAGGGTTTTGGTTGATTTGTATCTTAAGGTGTTATTCTAGTACGAACTCTATGATAGATCGAACGGAAAGAATAACTTCGTGTTATTTTACTACGGACTCTTGAATAGATTGATCAGAAAGGATAACTTTGAGGTGGTTTCGTATCGTACCATAATCTCTTCGTTTGTTCTCCGCTATTAGTGACTTTGGAGTGACTCTTTGTTGCATGTTGTGTTGGGGAACGTAGTAATTTCAAAAAAATTCCTACTGTTGGGGAACGTAGTAATTTCAAAAAAAATTCCTACGCACACACAAGATCATGGTGATGCATAGCAACGAGAGGGGAGAGTGTTGTTTACGTACCCTCGTAGACCGCAATGGAAGTTGACAACAGAGGGAAGTCGTACGTCTTCGATCCGACCGATCAAGCACCGAAACTACGGCACCTCCGAGTTCTAGCACACGTTCAGCTCGATGACGATCCCCGGACTCCGATCCAGCAAAGTGTCGGGGAAGAGTTCCGTCAGCACGACGGCGTGGTGACGATCTTGATGTTACTATCGCAGGGCTTCGCCTAAGCACGCACTACAATATTATCAAGGATTATGGTGGAAGGGGGCACCGCACACGGCTAAGAATATGATCACGTGGATCAACTTGTGTGTCTAGGGGTGCCCCCTGCCCCCGTATATAAAGGAGCAAGGGGAGGAGGCCGGCCGGCCCCTATGGCGCGCCAAGGAGGAGTCCTCCTCCTAGTAGGAGTAGGACTCCTACTAGGAGGGGGAAGGAAGTGGGGAGGGAGAAGGAAAGGGGGGCGCCCCCCCTCTCCTAGTCCAATTCGGACCAGGGAGGAGGCGCGCGGCCCACCCTGGCTGCCCTTCTCTCTCTCCACTAAGGCCCATATGGCCCATTACTTCTCCCGGGGGTTCCGGTAACCCTCCGGCTCTCCGGTTTTCTCCGAAATCACCCGGAACACTTCCGGTGTCCGAATATAGCCGTCCAATATATCAATCTTTATGTCTCGACCATTTCGAGACTCCTCGTCATGTCCGTGATCACATCCGGGACTCCGAACTAACTTCGGTACATCAAAACTCATAAACTCATAATATAACTGTCATCGAACCTTAAGCGTGCGGACCCTACGGGTTCGAGAACAATGTAGACATGACCGAGACACGTCTCCGGTCAATAACCAATAGCGGAACCTGGATGCTCATATTGGCTCCTACATATTCTACGAAGATCTTTATCGGTCAGACCGCATAACAACATACGTTGTTCCCTTTGTCATCGGTATGTTACTTGCCCGAGATTCGATCGTCGGTATCTCAATACCTAGTTCAATCTCGTTACCGGCAAGTCTCTTTACTCGTTTCATAATACATCATCCGCAACTAACTCATTAGTTGCAATGCTTGCAAGGCTTATGTGATGTGCATTACCGAGAGGGCCCAGAGATACCTCTCCGACAATCAGAGTGACAAATCCTAATCTCGAAATACGCCAACCCAACATGTACCTTTGGAGACACCTGTAGAGCTCCTTTATAATCACCCAGTTACGTTGTGACGTTTGGTAGCACACAAAGTGTTCCTCGGCAAACAGGAGTTGCATAATCTCATAGTCATAGGAACATGTATAAGTCATGAAGAAAGCAATAGCAACATACTAAACGATCGGGTGCTAAGCTAATGGAATGGGTCATGTCAATCACATCATTCTCCTAATAATGTGATCCCGTTAATCAAATGACAACACATGTCTATGGTTAGGAAACATAACCATCTTTGATTAACGAGCTAGTCAAGTAGAGGCATACTAGTGACGTTTTTGTCTATGTATTCACACAAGTATTATGTTTCCGGATAATACAATTCTAGCATGAATAATAAACATTTATCATGATATAAGGAAATAAAATAATAACATTATTATTGCCTCTAGGGCATATTTCCTTCAGTCTCCCACTTGCACTAGAGTCAATAATCTAGATTACACAGTAATGATTCTAACACCCATGGAGCTTTGGTGCTGATCATGTTTTGCTCGTGGAAGAGGCTTAGTCAACGGGTCTGCAACATTCAGATCCGTATGTATCTTGCAAATCTCTATGTCTCCCACCTGGACTAGATCCCGGATGGAATTGAAGCGTCTCTTGATGTGCTTGGTTCTCTTGTGAAATCTGGATTCCTTTGCCAAGGCAATTGCACCAGTATTGTCACAAAAGATTTTCATTGGACCCGATGCACTAGGTATGACACCTAGATCGGATATGAACTCCTTCATCCAGACTCCTTCATTTGCTGCTTCCGAAGCAGCTATGTACTCCGCTTCACATGTAGATCCCGCCACAACACTTTGTTTAGAACTGCACCAACTGACAGCTACTGTTTAATGTAAACACGTATCCGGTTTGCGATTTAGAATCGTCCGGATCAGTGTCAAAGCTTGCATCAACGTAACCATTTATATGAGCTCTTTGTCACCTCCATATATGAGAAACATATCCTTAGTCCTTTTCAGGTATTTCAGGATGTTCTTGACCGCTGTCCAGTGATCCACTCCTGGATTACTTTGGTACCTCCCTGCTAGACTTATAGCAAGACACACATCAGGTCTGGTACACAGCATTGCATACATGATAGAGCCTATGGCTGAAGCATTAGGGAACATCTTTCATTTTCTCTCTATCTTCTGCATGGTCGGGCATTGAGTCTTACTCAATTACACACCTTGTAAAAAGGCAAGAATCCTTCTTTGCGTGATCCATTTTAAATTTCTTCAAAACTTTGTCAAGGTATGTGCTTTGTGAAAGTCCAATTAAGCGTCTTGATCTATCTCTATAGATCTTAATGCCCAGTATGTAAGCTGCTTCACCGAGGTACTTCATTGAAAAACTCCTATTCAAGTATCCCTTTATGATATCCAGAAATTCTATATCATTTCCAATTAGTAATATGTCATCCACATATAATATCAGAAATGCTACAGAGCTCCCACCCACTTCTTGGTAAATACAGGCTTCTCCAAAAGTCTGTATAAAACCAAATGCTTTTGATCACAACTATCAAAGCGTCTACAACTCCGAGAGGCTTGCACCAGTCCCATAAATGGATCGGCTGGAGCTTGCACACTTGGTTAGCTCCCTTTTGGATCGAAAAACCTTCTGGTCTGCATCATATACAACTTCTTCTCAGAAATCCATCAGAATGCAGTTTTGACATCCATCTGCCATTTCATAAAAAAATGCGGCAATTGTTAACATGATTCGACAGCAGACTTAAGCATCGCTTAGGGGTGAGAAGGTCTCATCGTAGTCAATCCTTGAACTGTCCGAAAACTTTTGCGACAAGTCGAGCTTTGTAGAACAGTAACATTACCTCAGCGTCAGTCTTCTTCTGAAGATCCATTTATTCTAAATTGCTTCGATCCATTGGGCAAGTCAACCAAAGTCACACTTTGTTTTCTCATACCATGGGATCCCATCTCAGATTTCATGGGCTTCAAGCCATTTTGCGGAATCTGGGCTCACATCGCTTTCTCCATAGTTCGTAGGGTTCATCATGATCTAGTAGCATGACTTCCAGAACAGGATTACCGTACCACTCTGGTGGCGGATCTTACTCTGGTTGATCTACGAGTTCAGTAGAACTTGTTCTGAGTTCATGATCATCATCATAGCTTCCTCACTAATTGGTGTAGGTGTCACAGAACGGTTTCTGTGAATGTACTACTTCCAATAAGGGAGCAGGTACAGTTACCTCATCAAGTTCTACTTTCTCCACTCACTCTTTCCGAGAAGAAACTCCTTCTCTAGAAAGTTTCCGAATTTAGCAACAAAAGTCTTGCCTTCGGATCTGTGATAGAAGGTGTATCCAATAGTTTCCTTTGGATATCCTATGAAGACACATTTCTCCGATTTAGGTTCGAGCTTATCAGGTTGAAGCTTTTTCACATAAGCATCGCAGCCCCAAACTTTTCAGAAACGACAACTTTGGTTTCTTGCCAAACCACAGTTCATAAGGCGTCGTCTCAACGGATTTTGATGGTGCCCTATTTAACGTGAATGCGGCCGTCTCTAGAGCATAACCCCAAAACGATAGCGGTAAATCAGTAAGAGACATCATAGATCGCACCATATCAAGTAAAGTACGATTACGACGTTCGGACACACCATTACGCTGTGGTGTTCCGGGTGGCGTGAGTTGCGAAACTATTCCGCATTGTTTCAAATGTACACCAAACTCGTAACTCAAATATTCTCCTCCACGATCAGATCGTAGGAATTTTATTTTCTTGTTACGATGATTTTCAACTTCACTCTGAAATTCTTTGAACTTTTCAAATGTTTCAGACTTATGTTTCATTAAGTAGATATACCCATATCTGCTTAAGTCATCTGTGAAGGTGAGAAAATAACGATATCCGCCACGAGCCTCAACATTCATCGGACCACATACATCTGTATGTATGATTTCCAACAAATCTGTTGCTCTCTCCATAGTACCGGAGAACGGTGTTTTTGTCATCTTACCCATAAGGCACGGTTCGCAAGTACCAAGTGATTCATAATCAAGTGGTTCCAAAAGTCCATCAGTATGGAGTTTCTTCATGCGCTTTACACCGATATGACCAAACGGCAGTGCCACAAATAAGTTGCACTATCATTATCAACTCTGCATCTTTTGGCTTCAACATTATGAATATGTGTGTCACTACTATCGAGATTAATAAGAATAGACCACTCTTCAAGGGTGCATGACCATAAAAGATATTACTCATATAAATAGAACAACCATTATTCTCTGATTTAAATGAATAACCGTCTCGCATCAAACAAGATCCAGATATAATGTTCATGCTTAACGCTGGCACCAAATAACAATTATTTAGGTCTAATACTAATCCCGAAGGTAGATGTAGAGGTAGCGTGCCGACGCGATCACATCGACTTTGGAACCATTTCCCACGCGCATCGTCACCTCGTCCTTAGCCAATCTTCGCTTAATCCGTAGTCCCTGTTTCGAGTTGCAAATGTTAGCAACAGAACCAGTATCAAATACCCAGGTGCTACTGCGAGCATTAGTAAGGTACACATCAATAACATGTATATCACATATACCTTTGTTCACCTTGCCATCCTTCTTATCCGCCAAATACTTGGGGCAGTTCCGCTTCCAGTGACCAGTCTGCTTGCAGTAGAAGCACTCAGTTTCAGGCTTAGGTCCAGTTTGGGTTTCTTCTCTTGAGTAGCAACTTGCTTGCTGTTCTTTGAAGTTCCCCTTCTTCTTTCCTTTGCCCTTTTTCTTGAAACTAGTGGTCTTGTTGACCATCAACACTTGATGCTCCTTCTTGATTTCTACCTCCGCAGCTTTCAGCATTGCGAAGAGCTCGGGAATAGTCTTATTCATCCCTTGCATATTATAGTTCATCACGAAGCTCTTGTAGCTTGGTGGCAGTGATTGGAGAATTCATTCAATGACGCAATCATCTGGAAGATTAACTCCCAATTGAATCAAGTGATTATTATACCTAGACATTTTGAGTATATGCTCACTGACAGAACTGTTCTCCTCCATCTTGCAGCTATAGAACTTATTAACTTCATATCTCTCAATCCAGGCATCTGCTTGAAATATTAACTTCAACTCCTGGAACATCTCATATGCTCCATGACGTTCAAAACGTCGTTGAAGTCCCGATTCTAAGCTGTAAAGCATGGCACACCGAACTATTGAGTAGTCATCAGCTTTGCTCTGCTAGAGGTTCATAACATCTGGTGTTGCTCCAGCAGCAGGCCTGGCACCCAGCGGTGCTTCCAGGACGTAATTCTTCTGTGCAGCAATGAGGATAATCCTCAAGTTACGGACCCAGTCCATCTAATTGCTAAGATCATCTTTCAACTTTGCTTTCTCAAGGAACGCATTAAAATTCAACGGAACAACAACACGGGCCATCTATCTACAATCAAACATAAACAAGCAAGATACTATCAGGTACTAAGTTCATGATAAATTTAAGTTCAATTAATCATATTACTAAAGAACTCCCACTTAGATAGACATCCCTCTAATCCTCTAAGTGATCACGTGATCCAAATCAACTAAACCATGTCCGATCATCACGTGAGATGGAGTAGTTTAGCTCGATGACGATCCCCGGGCTCCGATCCAGCAAAGCGTCAGGGAGGAGTTCCGTTAGCACGACGGCATGGTGACGATCTTGATGTTCTACCGTCGCAGGGCTTCGCCTAAGCACCGCTATGATATGACCGAGGTGGAATATGGTGGAGGGGGGCACCGCACACGGCTAAGGAACGATCACGAGGATCAACTTGTGTGTCTTTGGGGTGCCCCATGCCCCCGTATATAAAGGAGTGGAGGAGGGGAGGGCCGGCCCTCTCTATGGCGCGCCCTAGGGGAGTCCTATTCCCACCGGGAGTAGGATTCCCCCTTTCCTAGTCCAACTAGGAGTCCTTCCATGTATTAGGAGTAGGAGTCAAGGCAAGGGAAAAGAGGAGAGAAGGAAGGAGGGGGCGCAGCCCTTCCCCCTAGTCCAATTCGGACTAGGCCTTGGTGGGCGCCCAACCTCTCCTATCTCTTTCCCCTAAAGCCCAATAAGGCCCATATACTCCCCGGCGAATTCCCGTAACTCTCCGGTACTCCAAAAAATACGCGGATCACTCGGAACCTTTCCGATGTCCGAATATAGTCATCCAATATATCGATTTTTATGTCTCGACCATTTCGAGACTCCTCGTCATGTCCCCGATCTCATCTGGGACTCCAAACTCCTTCGGTACATCAAAACTCATAAACTCATAATATAACTGTCATCGAAACCTTAAGCGTGCGGACCCTACGGTTCGAGAACAATGTAGACATGACCGAGAAACGTCTCCGGTCAATAACCAATAGCGGGACCTGGATGCCCATATTGGCTCCTACATATTCTACGAAGATCTTTATCGGTCAGACCGCATAACAACATACGTTGTTCCCTTTGTCATCGGTATGTTACTTGCCCGGGATTCGATCGTCGGTATCCAATACCTAGTTCAATCTCGTTACCGGCAAGTCTCTTTACTCGTTCCGTAATACATCATCTCGCAACTAACTCATTAGTTGCAATGCTTGCAAGGCTTAAGTGATGTGCATTACCGAGAGGGCCCAGAGATACCTCTCCGACAATCGGAGTGACAAATCCTAATCTCGAAATACGCCAACCCAACATCTACCTTTGGAGACACCTGTAATGCTCCTTTATAATCACCCAGTTACGTTGTGACGTTTGGTAGCACCCAAAGTGTTCCTCCGGCAAACGGGAGTTGCATAATCTCATAGTCATAGGAACATGTATAAGTCATGAAGAAAGCAATAGCAACATACTAAACGATCGGGTGCTAAGCTAATGGAATTGGGTCATGTCAATCAGATCATTCACCTAATGATGTGATCCCGTTAATCAAATAACAACTCTTTGTCCATGGTTAGGAAACATAATCATCTTTGATTAACGAGCTAGTCAAGTAGAGGCATACTAGTGACACTCTGTTTGTCTATGTATTCACACATGTATTATGTTTCCGGTTAATACAATTCTAGCATGAATAATAAACATTTATCATGAAATAAGGAAATAAATAATAACTTTATTATTGCCTCTAGGGCATATTTCCTTCAGTCTCCCACTTGCACTAGAGTCAATAATCTAGATCACATCGCCATGTGATTTAACATCAATAGTTCACATCTTTATGTGATTGGTTCACATCTCCATGTGACTAACACCCAAAGGGTTTACTAGATTCAATAATCTAGTTCACATCGCTATGTGATTAAGACCCAAAAAGTGATCATGTTTTGCTTGTGAGAGAAGTTTAGTCAACGGGTCTGCCACATTCAGATCCGCATGTATTTTGCAAAATTCTATGTCTACAATGCTCTGCACGGAGCTACTCTAGCTAATTGCTCCCACTTTCAATATGTATCTAGATCGAGACTTAGAGTCATCCAGATCTGTGTCAAAGCTTGCATCGATGTAACTTTTTACGATGAACCTTTTTGTCACCTCCATAATTGAGAAATATTTCCTTATTCCACTAAGGATAATTTTGACCGCTGTCCAGTGATCTACTCTTAGATCACTATTGTACTCCCTTGCTTAACACAATGTAGGGTATACAATAGATCTGGTACACAGCATGGCATACTTTATAGAACCTATGGCCAAGGCATAGGGAATGACTTTCATTCTCTTTCTATCTTCTGTCGTGGTCGGGCTTTGAGTCTTACTCAACTTCACACCTTGTAACACAGGCAAGAAACCTTTTCTTTGACTGTTCCATTTTGAACTACTTCAAAATCTTGTCAAGGTATGTACTCATTGAAAAAACTTATCAAGTGTCTTGATCTATCTCTATACATCTTGATACTCAATATGTAAGCAGCTTCACCGAGGTCTTTCTTTGAAAAACTCCTTTCAAACACTCCTTTATGCTTTGGAGAATAATTCTACATTATTTCCGATCAACAATATGTCATTCACATATACTTATCAGAAATGTTGTAGTGCTCCCACTCACTTTCTTGTAAATACAGGCTTCACCGCAAGTCTGTATAAAACTATATGCTTTGATCAACTTATCAAAGCGTATATTCCAACTCCGAGATTCTTGCAACAGTCCATAGATGGATCGCTGGAGCTTGCATATTTAGTTAACACCTTTAGGATCGGCAAAACCTTCTAGTTGCATCGTATACAACTCTTCTTTAGTAAATCCGTTAAGGAATGCAGTTTTGTTTATCCATTTGCCAGATTTCATAAAATGCGGCAATTGCTAACATGATTCGGACAGACTTAAGCATAGATACGAGTGAGAAAATCTCATCGTAGTCAACACCTTGAACTTGTCGAAAACCTTTTGCGACAATTCTAGCTTTGTAGATAGTAACACTACTATCAGTGTCCATCTTCCTCTTGAAGATCCATTTATTTTCTATGGCTTGCCGATCATCGGGCAAGTCAACCAAAGTCCATACTTTGTTCTCATACATGGATCATATCTCAGATTTCATGGCTTCAACCCACTTTGCGGAATCTGGGCTCACCATCGCTTCTTCATAGTTCATAGGTTCATCATGATCTAGTAGCATGACTTCCAGAATAGGATTACCGTACCACTCTGGCGCGGATCTTACTCTGGTTGATCTACAAGGTTCAGTAGTATCTTGTTCTGAAGTTTCATGATCATCATCATTAGCTTCCTCACTAACTGGTGTAGGTGTCACGGAAACATTTTTCTGTGATGTACTACTTTCCAATAAGGGAGCAGGTAAAGTTACCTCGTCAAGTTCTACTTTCCTCCCACTCACTTCTTTCGAGAGAAACTCCTTCTCCAGAAAGTTTCCGAATTTAGCAACAAAAGTCTTGCCTTTGGATCTGTGATAGAAGGTGTATCCAATAGTTTCCTTTGGATATCCTATGAAGACGCACTTCTCCGATTTGAGTTTGAGCTTATCAGGATGAAACTTTTTCATATAAGCATCGCAACCCCAAACTTTAAGAAACGACAACTTTGGTTTCTTGCCAAACCATAGTTCATACGGTGTCGTCTCAACAGATTTAGATGGTGCCCTTTTAACGTGAATGCAGCTGTCTCTAATGCATAACCCCAAAATGATAGTGGTAGATCGGTAAGAGACATCATAGATCACACCATATCTAATAAAGTACGGTTATGACGTTCGGACACACCATTATGCTGTGGTGTTCCAGGTGGCATGAGTTTGTGAAACTATTCCACATTGTTTTAATTGAAGACCAAACTCATAACTCAAATATTTTACTTTTGCGATCATATCGTAGAAACTTTCAATTTTTGTTACGATGATTTTCCACTTCACTCTGAAATTCTTTGAACTTTTCAAATGTTTCAGACTTATGTTTCATCAAGTAGATATACCCATATCTGCTCAAATCATCTGTGAAGTTCAGAAAATAACGATACTTGCCGTGAGCCTTAACTTCATCGGACCGCATACATCAGTATGTATTATTTCCAATAAGTCAGTTGCTCGCTCCAGAGAACGGAGTCTTAGTCATCTTGCCCATGAGGCATGGTTCGCAAGCATCAAGTGATTCCAAAATCCCATAAACATGGAGTTTCTTCATGCGCTTTACACCAATATGACCTAAACGGCAGTGCCACAAATAAGTTGCACTATCATTATTAACTTTGCATCTTTTGGTTTCAATATTATGATTATGTGTATCACTACGATCGAGATCCAACGAACTATTTTCATTGGGTGTGTAACCATGAAGGTTTTATTCATGTAAACAGAACAACAATTTATTCTTTTACTTAAATGAATAACCATATTACAATAAACATGATCAAATCATATTCATGCTTAACGCAAACACCAAATAACACTTATTCAGGTTCAACACTAATCCCGAAAGTATAGGGAGTGTGCGATGATGATCATATCAATCTTGGAACCACTTCCAACACACATCGTCACTTTACCCTTAACTAGTCTCTGTTTATTCTGCAACTTCCATTTCGAGTTACTAATCTTAGCAACTGAACTAGTATCAAATACTGAGGGGTTTCTATAAACACTAGTAAAGTACACATCAATAACATGTATATCAAATATACTTATGTTCACTTTGCCATCCTTCTTATCTGCCAATCACTTGGGGTAGTTCCGCTTCCAGTGACCAGTCCCTTTTGCAGTAGAAGCACTTAGTCTCAGGCTTAGGATCAGACTTGGGCTTCTTCACTTTGAGCAGCAACTAGCTTGCTGTTCTTTTTGAAGTTCCCCTTCTTCCCTCTGCCCTTTTCTTGAAACTAGTGGTCTTGTCTACCATCAACACTTGATGTTTTTCTCGATTTCTACCTTCATTAATTTCCGCATTACAAAGAGCTTGGGAATCGTTTCCGTTATCCCTTGCATATCATAGTTCATCACGAAGTTCTACTAACTTGGTGATGGTGACTAGAGAATTCTGTCAATCACTATCTTATCTGGAAGATTAACTCCCACTTGATTCAAGCAATTGTAGTACTCAGACAATCTGAGCACATGCTCACTAGTTGAGCGATTCTCCTCCATCTTTTGGCTATAGAACTTGTTGGAGACTTCATATCTCTCAACTCGGGTATTTGCTTGAAATATTAACTTCAACTCCTGGAACATCTCATATGCTCCATGACGTTCAAAACGTCTTTGAAGGCCCGATTCTAAGCCATTAAGCATGGTGCACTAAACTATCAAGTAGTCATCATATTGAGCTAGCCAAACGTTCATAATGTCTGCATCTGCTCCTGCAATAGGTCCGTGACCTAGCGGTGCATCAAGGACATAATTCTTCTGTGCAGCAATGAGGATAAACCTCAGATCACGGATATGTAAGTGCATCTAGTGCCACCCCTAGTTGGTTTTGGAGTATTGACGACAAACCTAGTTGAGGGACTAATGTGTTTGTGAGAATTGCAGGAAAACACAGGTAGAATTCCCTTATTGATTCGGTTTTACCACCAGAGATGACCCCTAAAAATGTACGAAGACGTTGAAGACAATGCTGGTTTATGAAGATATTCATATTGAAGACAATGACATGAGAAGACTCCCTATGAAGCTTATGGAACTCGAAGACTTAGATCCTTCGTAGTTTCATTTCATTTATGTTGTGTCGTAGGAACCACCGCACTGTAAAGTGGGGTCCAAGAGAACCAGACAGAATGACCGAAGTGATGCCTAACTCAAATCCTATGTCTTCGAGCGAAGACTATGAGAGCAAATCTTGTCCAGAGTCAGACAAGTCAGCTTTACTTGTAGCCCAAGTAAAGTTGCCGTGTGAGTTCAAAATTCGACCGTTGGTACACGTGTCAGTTCCTTAGTGACCCAGGGTCATTTCGGACAAATCAGGTCGGGTTGCCAAGTGGCTATAAATAGTCCACCCCCACAACCATAAACGGTTGGCTGCTCAGATTTCAGTGCACGGCTTTTGTCGTTTGAGAGCAACCCACCTCGAAGTCTTTGAAAGAAAAATTCCTAGTGAGGAGAAAAGCCCTAACCACCCAGAGCCAGAGTAAATTGGGCATCACTTAAGTCTTCTTGTCTGTGTGACCTAAAGACTTATTACACTTGAGGACTGTGCATCCTCCAGACGGTTAGGCGTAGCGTTCTGAGCATCCAAGAGACATTGTGGATTGCCAGTGAACGAAGTCTGTGAAGGTTTGGGAGTCTACCTTGAAGACTTACCAGAGTGATTGGGCGAGGTCTGTGTGACCTTAGCTCAAGGAGAAAACGGTGAGGACTGGGTGTCTTGGACTAAGTGTCCTTGACTGGGTGTCCGGGACTGTGTGTCCTTTGGTTTAAATACCTAGCCGCTCCAACCAGACGTACAGTTGTCACAGCAACTAGAACTGGTCCAACATATCATTGTCTTCAACGAGTCACTGGTTTCATCTTCACTTCCTTTGACTTACTGTTATTCATTGTGAAGTCATTGCGTGCTTGCTTTATCATTTGTCTTCACAACATGAATGCATGATCTGTTTGGCTTCATAACTTCTTCCTACTTGATCCTTATTACACTAAAGTTGTTTGTCACTGTGCTTTCACTCTATTGAATACATGACCATGGCTGGCCTAGTGTAATCTAACTTCCGCTGCATAGTAATAGGCATAATCTTCACTGTTTGTCTTCATAACTCCCAAGTTTTGAAGACTTTCATAAAAATCGCCTATTCACCCCCCCTCTAGTCAATATAACGCACTTTCAATTGGTATCAGAGCAAGGTGCTCCCTTGTTCTGTGTGATTTGGTTTAACCACCTGGAGTTTTAGCTATGTCGACTGCAGGGATAATCAAAGTCTCCGCTGCGTGCCCCGTCTTCGATGGAACTGAATATCCCTACTGGAAGAATAAGATGCGCATGCATCTTGAAGCCATTGACGTCGACCTATGGTATGTCGTCGAGAACGGCGTTCCCAAGGCTGGAGAAGGTGTCACTGCTGCTGATGTCAAGAAATTCATTCAACTGGACTCTACTGCCAAGAACATCATCTGTGGTCATCTGACCAAAGGACAGTATGGCCGTGTGAGTGCTTTGAAGACATCCAAGCTGGTTTGGGACTGGCTCTCCAAGGTCAATGAAGGCATCTCAACCCAGAGAGATCAAAGAATCAGTGTCCTTCGCAATCTCTTCAACCGCTTCAAGCGAAATGACAATGAGAATGTCCAGCACACATTTGACCGGCTCACTGACATCACAAATGAGCTTCAAGCCCTCGGCGCCACTGAGATCACCAAACATGAAATCATCAAGACGCTGCTGAGATCACTTGATAGTTCGTTTGACATCCTGGCCCTGATGATTCAAGAATGTCCTGATTTCAAAACACTCGATCCATCTGACATACTGGAGAGGCTCAACACACATGAGTTTCAGCTTTCTGAGAAAAGAGATATCTACGGTCCAAACTATGGGCGAACTCGTGCCTTGAAGGCAAAAGCTGCTTCCTCATCTGAAGAAGAATCTGACAGCAGTTCTGATGATCCTGAAGACATTGGAAGGGAACTTGCAATGCTAGTGAAGAAGTTCCAAAAATTCACCAAGAAGAAAGGCTTCAGAAAATCTTCACGATCAAGCTCAAGGAATGATGAAGCTTCTGCTCATGACTACAAGAAGAAAACATGTCACAAGTGCAAGAAAACTGGACACTTCATCTCTGAATGTCCACAATGGGACAATGAGAACAGAAGGAAGAAGAAGAGCAAGGAATATGATTATGACGACAAGAAAAAGAAGAAATACTCAAAGTCTTCTTCCAAGTCTTCATCAAAGTCTTCATCACACAAGAAGAGCTCATCTGGCAAGGCACGTGCGTTTGTTGGAAAGGAGATGGATTCAGAGGAGGAGTCCGCATCTGAGGAGGCAGAGGTGGAGTCTGAGGAGGAGTCTGATTCTGGCATTGCGAGTCTGGCTACAGCATACGTCGCCAAGTCCATCTTCAACACTGAAGACAATGACTGCATCACCGACACCGACGCAAATGACAAGAACGACTCCACTCCTACCTACTGCTTCATGGCACGCGGTGCCAAGGTAAACACACGCACTACTCGCTATGAAACATCTAGTGACGATGACTCTGAATGTGATTCAAAACCTAGCTACAAAACACTTGCTAAAATTGCAACTGAACAACAGAAAGCTATGGAACATATTCAAAAACTGTTAGACAGAAGCGATGATCTGTTGGGTGCTGAAATGACTCGTTCTGAATCCTTAATTGAAGACATAAAAAATCTTCACGTTAAGTATCAGGAACTTGAAGATCGTCTTGAGACTCTCTCAACTACTCATGAAAAGCTTTCCTATGATTATCTTCAAAAGAAGCAAGATCTTGAGAAGTTGAGAGCGGATCATGAAGATCTTCAAAAGGAAAATGAGTCACTTCGAGCCGAACAGATCAGTTCCACTCAGGAAGGATTTGAACCACCATGCCTTAAATGCATTGAGCGTGATAATGCTACTTCTGTTGCCGAATGCTCCACTGCTACTGCTATTCCAATATCTTCAACTGTTGATGTGGTAACTAACCCCTCTGCTGAGGATACCACTACTATTGCTGATGAGAATGCTAGGTTGAAGACATTGCTTGAAACAGGAATGTACAAAAGTCTGAAAGGGCATCAGACACTATGTGATGTCCTTAAGAAGCAGATTTTGGACTGAAACCCTAGGAAAGAGGGTGTTGGGTTCGTGAGGAAAACTAATGCAGATGGCTCTTACTGGAAACCTGAGCAGTACCCCAAAACCACATGGGTTGCTGCAAAGGAATCCTCAGCAGATCCATCGAATCTATCTGGCTTCGCTTGTGCCAACCCCATTATCATTGATGAATCCTTTGATGCAAACTACAAACTGTTTAAGAGTCAGAATGGTGAAGTATTTGCCAGGTACATTGGTACTAACTGCAGGAATGGACCGCCTATGAAGAAGATCTGGGTTCCGAAAAAGTGTCTGGAAAATCTTCCTGTGAATGTCTTCATGACACCTCACTTAAAGAAGACAAACCTCAGACCAAAGGCTTCATACGGTCCAATGGCTTCATACAAACACAGGACTCAGCTGAGTTACACTAATGCAAATGTTTTGCAGGGAAACCATACTCAAACATATGAATATGAGAGCGGTTCATCAAACCGTCATGCTCATATGACCAAAAATTATTCTGCTTATTCCTATGAGTATTATTGTCCCCCTGCTAGACTGTTTGCTAGGGCTCCAAAGCCAAAATTCTCATATGCTGCACTTAGACTTATTGCTTCTAAGCCACCCTTGAAGATGTGGGTGTTTAAGAAAGCTTAACTCTCTTTTGCAGGGAAAGGTCTCCAGCAGAAAAACAAAATCTTCTGATGCTATTGCTGGGGACCTTAAAAATCTTGTAGGGCGCAAGATAAAATGCCCGAATGGCATCATTATGTACTTTGCTCCTGAATCGCATGCTACTCTCCCTATTAGTCCTAATCTGGATCTAAGTTTTCATAACCCACTGGTTCGTCAAATGTTTATGCTTCACAACTCTCTTCGTGAAGCCTATCCCCCTAACTGCACTGTAGGGTACGACACCAGCAACTTCAAAGTCTTCAGAATGGATTATTGACAGTGGGTGTACAAATCACATGACTGGCAGAAGAAGTCTTCTTATGGACTCAACTTTACGTCCATCCGACAAGAGTCACATCACATTTGCTGACACTGGTAAAAGTAAGGTATTGGGTCTAGGTAGAGTTGCAATCTCAAAGGATCAACACATGGATAAAGTCATGCTTGTTGAATCCCTTGGCTTCAACTTAATGTCTGTCTCAATGCTTTGCGATTTGAATATGATTGTAATGTTTGGAAAATATCGTTGCCTGGTGCTAATGGAATCTGACAAATCTCTAGTGTTTGAAGGGTATCGGAAAGGTGATTTGTACATGGTAGATTTCTCCGCAGGACCACAACTTGCAGTATGTCTTCTTGCAAAAGCTTCAGAATGCTGGCTTTGGCATCGAAGGCTTGGGCATGCTGGCATGAGGAACCTCCACACCCTTGCGAAGAAAAAGCACGTCATAGGCATCGAGGGCGTCAAGTTCAAGAAAGATCATTTATGCGGTGCCTGTGAAGCAGGGAAAATGACAAGGGCAAAACATCCTTCGAAGACAATCATGACTACTACACAACCCTTCGAACTGCTTCACATGGATCTTTTCGGTCCCACTCACTACTCAACTTTTACTACTTCTGCTTGCCTCTATGGCTTCGTCATTGTTGATGATTACTCTAGATATACTTGGGTACACATAATCCTTTACAAGACTGAAGTGCAGGATGTCTTCAGACGCTTCGCCAATCGAGCCATGAACAATTTTGGCGCCAAGATAAAGCACATCAGAAGTGACAATGGCACTGAATTCAAGAACACTAGCCTTGATACATATCTGGATACCTTGGGCATCACACATGAATTCTCAGCTCCATACACGCCACAGCAGAATGGCGTCGTCGAATGCAAGAACAGAACACTCATTGAGATGGCCAGAACAATGCTAGATGAATACAAGACTCCAAGGAAATTCTGGACTGAAGCCATTGATACTGCATGTCATACAATCAATCGTGTTTATCTTCACAGGCTTCTGAACAAGACATCTTATGAACTCCTAACTGGCAAGAAGCCAAATGTCAGTTACTCCAGAGTATTTGGCGCAAAGTGCTGGATCAAGGACCCACACCACACCTCAAAGTTTGCACCAAAAGCACATGAGGGCTTTATGCTTGGATATGGAAAGGATTCACACTCCTACAGAGTCTTCAATCTCTTCCATTACAAAGTGGTCGAAACAGTGGATGTGCGGTTTGATGAAACAAATGGTTCACAAAGAGAGCAACTGCCAAAAGTGCTAGATGAAGTCCCAGCTAGTGGATCAATCAAGCTTATGGGAACTGGTGAGATCATGCCTTCTGAAGCTCATCCTGAAGAAGAACTTATCATCTCAGCACCTGATCAACATGAAGACAACGCTCAGCATGAAGACATTCCTCCAAACGACAACGCAGATCAGCAAGAGCAAAGTCTTCGCCCTACACATCCTCGTGTTGCAAATGAAGTACAGATTGACAGAATACTTGACAGCATCAATGCACCTGGTCCACTCACTCGTTCAAGGGCAACTCAGCTAACAAACTTCTGTGGGCATTTCGCATTCGTCTCAATATCAGAACCCAAGAAAGTTGAAGAAGCCTTCATGGAACCGGAATGGATTCAAGCTATGCAAGAAGAGCTTCAACAGTTTGAGCTGAATAATGTATGGGAACTGGTTAAGCGTCCTGATCCACGGAAGCACAACATAATAGGCACCAAATGGATATACCGCAACAAGCAAGATGAGCATGGTCAAGTTGTCAGAAACAAAGCTCGTCTCGTTGCTCAAGGATATACTCAAGTGGAGGGCATTGACTTCGATGAAACATTTGCTCCTGTGGCTAGGCTTGAAGCCATACGCATACTGCTGGCCTATGCAAATCATCATAACATACTTCTATATCAAATGGATGTGAAAAGTGCTTTTCTCAATGGCAAGATTGAAGAAGAAGTGTATGTTGCACAACCACCTGGCTTTGAAAATCCAAAACATCCTGATATGGTATACAAGCTCAACAAGGCACTGTATGGCCTCAAACAAGCCCCTAGGGCCTGGTATGATACACTGAAGTACTTTCTGAAGAGCAAAGGCTTCATACCTGGTTCACTGGATCCCACTCTTTTCACGAAGACATACGATGGTGAATTGTTTGTGTGCCAAATATATGTGGATGACATTATCTTCGGCTGCACCAATCAGAAGTACAGTGAAGAGTTTGGATACATGATGCAAGAGCAATATCAGATGTCCATGATGGGGGAGCTGAAGTTCTTCCTCGGTCTTCAGATACGGCAACAACGCAAAGGCATCTTCATATCTCAAGAGAAATATCTTAAAGAGTGCCTGAAGAAGTTCGGTATGCAAGATTGCAAAGGCTTCACAACACCAATGCCAGCCAAACATCATCTAGGTCCTGACGACAATGGTAAAGAGTTCGATCAAAAGGTATACCGCTCCATGATTGGGTCTTTGCTTTATTTATGTGCATCTAGGCCAGATATCATGCTTAGTGTTTGCATGTGCGCTCGATTTCAAGCGGCACCAAAGGAGTCGCATCACTTAGCTGTGAAGCGAACTCTTCGATATTTGGCTCACACCCCAACTCTAGGATTATGGTATCCAAAGGGCTCAGAGTTTGATTTGGTTGGATTTTCGGATGCTGATTATGCTGGTGACAAAGTTGATCGCAAGTCTACATCAGGCACATGTCACTTTCTGGGACGATCACTTGTATGTTGGTCTTCAAAGAAGCAGAACTATGTATCTCTCTCCACTGCTGAATCTGAATACATTGCTGCTGGATCTTGCTGCGCTCAGCTTCTGTGGATGAAGCAAACACTCAAGGATTATGGCATCCATCTGAAGCAAGTGCCACTTTACTGCGACAACGAAAGCGCCATCAAGATTGCCAACAACCCAGTTCAGCACTTGAAGACAAAGCACATTGAAATTCGTCATCACTTTCTCAGAGATCATGTTGTGAAGGAAGACATTGATATCATACACGTCAACACTGAAGAGCAATTGGCAGATATCTTCACCAAGCCTTTGGATGAGAAGAGGTTTTGCAAGTTACGGTGTGAGCTAAATATCTTGGAATCCTCAAATGTCCTGTGATCAGGCACACATCCTAACACTTATGCATATTGAAGATTTAGATGTGCAACACACGAAGTAACGTATATCTTCAATCAATGAAGACATACATTCTAAGTGTGAATACATTAATGTGGAATTTGACTTCGGAGCGCCACGATAATTGTGCGCCGTGTCTGGGTCTAATACTTCCTATACGGTGGGTAACGCCACCACCAAACGTTCTATTTTGAAGTGTTTCACTCATGGCGTTACCTCGAAATGTCTTCACATTTGGTTTTGGCTTCGAACTCAACATGTCTTCATGATTAGCTTCAATATGTTGATTATATTTCTGTCCTCTACAGCATTCACTTATAGCTATGTCTTCTTGGTTGAATTTTTTGAACTAAGTGAATGTGATCGGACCCTAACCTCTCTATGCTTTCTATCTCAAACTCTATCTCTCCAAGTCATATGCATTCTGTTGAAACTGTCGAATGTCTTCACTGTGTCCTTGCCAGCTGAAGACATAGAGACAACCATAAAAGTCCGTTTTTTTAATGCTCATTCCTCCACATAAGATCCGGAGAAGCAGGAACGACCGCCCGACAATTTAGGCGTGCGTGGGACGTGGAACAAACCCCAATATCCTCTAACTGGCCACACGTGCCTCAAATGCGAACCGCCAGGGGCACCTGAGTAATAGCGCAGTGCCGCCTATATCCCTATAAATACACGATTCACTGCGGTCATTATCTCTTCTTCCACCCTCACACGAACCCTAGCGCCACCGCTAGCTCTCGACGACGCCGGCGACGAAGCGCTTCACTGCCGCAACCTCTCCGACGCCGTTTTCACGCCGACAGCGGACATCGCTCTCTCCACCGTCGCCGTAGGTGTCTTCCGTCGCCAAGTTAGGGCACGGAGGATCGAACTGCTTGGCCTCAACTCCCACTTCGTCTAGCAGTTCCAGTGGGGTAAATAAAACTTCTTTTTACAGCTTCTTTTGATCTCTTGGTTCTGTCACTTTCAACCATAAGAAGTTTCTCTTCACACAAGTTAGATCTCTCGCTGCAACTCATAACATGCCTAGTATATTCACTTGTGCTTCATAAAGTAGTTAGATTCCTCACTTGTACTGATCTATGGGTTCGTACAAATCTGGAACCAACTTCTTATCTATAAGTGAATGTCTTCGCACGATGAGGTCAATGTCTTCTAAACCGATTTATCTTCAAAATCTTCTGAGAATGCATATGACCTCTTCCCCTTCCCTCGCACCTTAATGCTGTCACAGGTACATGTCCGTGGGAGAATCCTTTGGTTCTCATAGTCTGCATTCATTTGCAGAGTACTTGCAGCATCACATCAACTCTCCTGAAGCCAGTTCTTGTTGGTCAAGCAAAAGGAAGCCTTTGAAGACTTTGAACGTCTTGAAGCCTTCCAAGTTAAGATTCATGGCTTCAGAAACAGCTGCAAGGAAGGGAGGCAGACAGCGACGTGGTGAAACGTCCAAAGATCTGCCTGATGAGTTGGCAGAGATGTACAAAACTGATCCTGAAGAAAGCTATGGTCAGCGCAAGACACGAATCCAATGGATTCGAAGATATTGGGCAGAGCAATGGTTCCACTACCGCTTCGTCACTCAGGAATATGCGGAGAAGTGCGCCATCAAGAGACCGTGGGGAGACATACTATACAAAAATCTCGTACCCAGGTCCAGAGTCGAAGCCATTGCTCAAGGCTTCTATCCATGCATGGTGAGAGGACCAAAGCCAGCTGAAGCACATCCGTCATCACTTCTCTGGTGCCGCGATGATAATCTCTTCAAGCGCAACTTTCAGTTTGCACAACAGTCAGCGAAGATAAACAAGAAGAAATTTGGGCTTGACTTCAACCCTGGTCCCTCCTCACCAAGGGAAGATGGCACACGCGACGCCGATCCCAATATCATCGGGCCGTATGCAAATCTTGCAGGCCTCATCACTCGCATCCTAGTCCAAGGGACTACTGTGAATGACCCTCCAGCAGATACTGAGTCAGATGACGCCCCTGTTGCTCCGAAGCCAAAGCAGAAGAAGCCAAAAGCTCCAAAAGCTTCAAATCCAGCCGCTTCTCCCAAAATCTCACAAGCGAAGCCATTGGCAACTGCACCTCCTGAAGCCAGTGTGCAGTCTGAAGACATATCACGAGTCTCCAAGCCCCAAGAAGCCAAGAAACCTCAGCCACACACAGGCAAAGAGCTCACAGCTGCTGCCGTTCTGCGCTGCGAAAACATTGATCTATCAAGCGATGAAGATCTTGGAGATGACGCACTTGAGCAGCTCATCAAGAGCAAGGAGGAGGCTGAAATCTTCAACAATCTGCCTCTGTTTGATGTCGCCGTCATCCACAGCTTCATTGATGAATGGTTTGACACACCAGACATAAGCTTCAATGATCTGCAGCTACCCATAGGCCTCAGCGTTGCCTTTCAAGGTGCAATTGCTTCAGAACTTGCAATCGCCCAGCGAATTGTAGAACTGAAGCAGAAAATTGATTATGAAAAGGCTCAGTTCAAGAAGCACGTGGCCAAGCTCAGCGTGCAAGAAGTGAAAAACTTCAAGATCATGTTGCACGAGCTGAAAGAGAACTTTCTGAAGACGCGTGCTGAAGCTCTAGGCTCGCGAGAGCGCATGAAGACTTTGGCTGATCGCTGCGTGCAGGCCTACAATGAGGGAGAGAAGCGCAAGGCACTTGGGCGTCCCAGCATTGACCCCAGGATGGCCGCGAAGAAGAAAAAGAAGGCTGTTGTGCCTGAACCTGAAGCGCCAAGGTCAGAAACTGCTCCGATTGTCTTCCCCGCAGCAACGACTGGCTCGAAGCCAAAGAGTCGATCAACCGCCTCACAGCTCAAGAAGACACGGACTGCAGAGGCTGAAGCTAAGAAGAGAAAACACTCTGAAGCCTCTCCTTCTGAACCCATCATCAAGAAGCGCAAGACCAAGAAATCTCGGGCTGCTCCCACAGAGCCCTTGACAGTTGAACCCCTCTCCGTCCGCTATCCTGACGCAGATCGTCAGTTGACTGTGCATGAACCCAACGCTGAAGACATTCCAGCAGACGAACCCAACGCTGCTGAAGACATTGGTCTCCAAGACAATGTGCAAGGTGATGCAGCCCTTCCTCAGCTTGAGACAAGCGAACTGATCAGTATTGGTCGTCCATTGACGCCAATCACACAAGATGCATCGTGGGCAGATCGCCCACAGGAGGAAGATGAGCCCCAACCCACTACAACTCCACCGCCTCCTACATTCCGTAGGCTTCGCAAAGGGCCAAGGGCTCAGGCTGCTGACGACATTCAGGCTGCATCAGCCGAAGAGCATGCAGAGATACCACAAGCTCCAACTCCCCCACACCAACAAGAAGCAGTTCTCCAGGAGAACGTGCCTGAGTCTGCAAATGTTGAGGCTGCCACAAACAACGCCGAAGCAAATGTGGAGCCCAACCCAACAATAGCTTCAGAAGACAATGAAGCTACTGCTCCTGAACATTCTGTGCCTGAGTCTGCTGCCGGACCACAATTCAACTATCATATTGCGTACAGACCCCAGGTCCAGAAGCCGATCCCACGACTGCCAAGGTTCCCAGGTCCTGCATCAGCTCCTGGTTCCTTCAACATCAACGGCTTCAGGGCAGATAACACGTTTTTCGACCGCTCCAAGAACCCTTATTCAAGGGAATGGATTGTATCAGATAGGTTCTGGAGCCATCAACAGCGCAGCTATTATTCTTGCATCCTATACAACCAAGGCCGCATCTTTCCTCACAAGCGCCTTGAGGTTGAAGCTGTTGCTGGTCTGCCTGGTCTGGAAGAAGCACTGGATTGCTTCAAGCAAGTGGGTTTGCTGCCATTTATCACTGATGAAGAGCACTGGAACGAAGAGCTTCTGCTCCAGTTATATGCCACTTTGCATATCAAAGGCTATAACAGAGATCCGAAGACATGGATTCTGGAGTGGATGACAGGCAATATCCATCATGAAGCCAATGCTTTCGACCTAATTGAGCTTACCGGCCTTCCCACTCCTGGCGAATTCTTTGAAGAAGGGTGCCAACTCCATGCTGAAGCAATTGAGAGCATATTTCAGCGTCCTGAGCCAGATATGAGTCAGATGCTCTCAATAATGAAGCCACTGCCTCCTAATGCACCCTATCCAACTAGGTTCTTCGTTGAAGACTTAGAGTACCTGCCCAGAACAATATATCACATCATAAGGCGGGCTCTATGGCCTGTAAAGGGACACTCTCGATATGCAACAATTGATGGTGCAATGAAGACTCTCATCTTCTGCATTCTTCATGGCAAATGCTTCAATGCACAGGATCTCTTCATCCGTCACTTTGCAGCGTCTGCCTCAGAACTGTTTGGATTAAAGTTCTATGCTCCTTGGGTTATGAGGCTGGTCAAGCTTCACTCTGCAATCTCCTATCAACCAGCCCGCAACCATAGGATATTTTTGCCAGATGTGGACACATCAGCTGAAGCAATATATCCAGAGCCTGCCAAGCAACCATTAAGTCTTCAGAATGCAGAACACCAGAGCTTCACTCAAAATATTGAAGGTGTTGAAGCTCTCTCTCGAGTGTATCCAATGGCTGGCACCACATGTGCCCCTGCATCAACTGAAGCCACTAACAGCACAGCTGCACAGAGACCCAAGAAGCGCGCTCGTGCACTTAATGACCGAGAGCTTCTTGTGGCTCTTCACCAAAAGCAAGATAGGCATCACGATTGGCTTAAGAGGCAGATGAGAAGCATCATGCAAGACGTCAATCGCATCAGAAATCTGGCAACCAAGAATGCATTTGTCGCACACGAGACCTGTCGCCGCACTTGGAAAGGCCTCACCATGATGTGCACTGAAGCTGAACTGCAAGAGGATGGCTTCAAAGAGAGTTTCAAATTTGACTCCACGCCTCCAAGAAGAGCTGTGATGCGAAGCACACCATCACTTGAAGAGTCAGAGTTCTCTTCTTCTGCTGCCACCGTGTCTGCCCGGATTATTGAAGAAGAAGACGACGCGACATCACCTCCACCTGCTTCAACACGCATCGAATCTGCACCAAGCTCCTCTGCACCACCACCAAACAACTCCACCGACCCTGCTGCGCCTGGGAACGCGTAGAAACCTCTATGTCTTCAAACCTTTTTGGTCATCACTGACAAAAGGGGGAGAAGCATATGATGTTTATAGTCTTCAAGCGGGTCACTATGGGCGGGTGCCTTCATACTTTGCTACATTTTGCTTCGTGCTTACAACTCCCGTTTTTGCTACATTTGCTTCATTGAGTTGTAACACTTAGCCTTGATGGTCGTCTGCTACCTGTTTGTCACTCCGTTTTGCGAAGATAAATTCCGCATGTGCGACGATAAATTCCGCACTCATCTCATTCTGCAGACGTCCATTTTTCATTATGCATGTCATTATCTTCATATACTTTCACATGCATAGTGGATTTTCATCATAAGTTGAAGTGGATCTCCACAAGTACAACCTGCCATGTGCATTTGCATTCAAGAAGCAAATTACTTATATGCACATCTTCAGGGGGAGCCCTTGCAACTTATGAAGACAATTCCTTTACAATTTCACAAATTATGTTCCCCGTTGAAAACTTCAACTAGTTTGTCATCAATCACCAAAAAGGGGGAGATTGTAAGTGCATCTAGTGCCACCCCTGGTTGGTTTTGGAGTATTGACGACAAACCTAGTTGAGGGACTAATGTGTTTGTGAGAATTGCAGGAAAACACAGGTAGAATTCCCTTATTGATTCGGTTTTACCACCACCAGAGATGACCCCTAAAAATGTACGAAGACATTGAAGACAATGGTGGTTTATGAAGATATTCATATTGAAGACAATGACATGAGAAGACTCCCTATGAAGCTTATGGAACTCGAAGACTTAGATCCTTCGTAGTTTTATTTCATTCATGTTGTGTCATAGGAACCACCGTACTGTTAAGTGGGGTCCAAGAGAACCAGTCAGAATGACTGAAGTGATGCCTAATTCAAATCCTATGTCTTCGAGCGAAGACTATGAGAGCAAATCTTGTCCAGAGTCAGACAAGTCAGCTTTACTTGTAGCCCAAGTAAAGTTGCCGTGTGAGTTCAAAATTCGACCGTTGGTACACGTGTCAGTTCCTTAGTGACCCAGGGTCATTTCGGACAAATCAGGTCGGGTTGCCAAGTGGCTATAAATAGCCCACCCCCACAACCATAAACGGTTGGCTGCTCAGATTTCAGTGCACGGCTTTTGTCGTTTGAGAGCAACCCACCTCGAAGCCTTTGAGAGAAAATTCCTAGTGAGGAGAAAAGCCCTAACCACCCAGAGCCAGAGTAAATTGGGCATCACTTAAGTCTTCGTGTCTGAGTGATCTGAAGACTTATTACACTTGAGGACTGTGCATCCTCCAGACGGTTAGGCGTCGCGTTCAGAGCATCCAAGAGAAATTGTGGATTGCCAGTGAACGAAGTCTGTGAAGGTTTGGAAGTCGCCTGAAGACTTACCACGAGTGATTGGACGAGGTCTGTGTGACCTTAGTTCAAGGAGAATACGGTGAGGACTGGGTGTCTTGGACTAAGTGTCCTTGACTGGGTGTCCGGGACTGTGTGTCCTTTGGTTTAAATACCTAGCCGCTCCAACCAGACGTACAGTTGTCACAGCAACTGGAACTGGTCCAACAAATCATTGTCTTCAACGTGTCACTGGTTTCATCTTCACTTCCTTTGACTTACTTATTCATTGTGAAGCCATTGCATGCTTGCTTTATCTTTTATCTTCACAACATGAATGTATGATCTGTTTGGCTTCATAACTTCTTCCTACCTGATCCTTATTACACTGAAGCTGTTTGTCATTGTGCTTTCACTCAATTGAATACATGACCATGGCTGCCCTAGTGTAATCTAACTTCCGCTGCTTAGTAATAGGCATAATCTTCACTGTTTGTCTTCATAACTCTCACGTTTTGAAGACTTTCATAAAAATCGCCTGCCTATTCACCCCCCCTCTAGTCGATATAACGCACTTTCAGGATCCAATCCGCATCTTTGCTACTAACATCTTTCAACACAATTTTCTCTAGGAACATATCAAAATAAACACAGGGAAGCAACAACGCGAGCTATTGATCTACAACATGATTTGCAAAATACTACCAGGACTAAGTTCATGATAAATTTAAGTTCAATTTAATCATATTACTTAAGAACTCCCACTTAGATAGACATCCCTCTAATCCTCTAACTGATCACGTGATCCAAATCAACTAATCCATGTCCGATCATCACGTGAGATGGAGTAGTTTCATTGGTGAACATCACTATGTTGATCATATCTACTATATGATTCACGCTCGACCTTTCGGTCTCCGTGTTCCGAGGCCATATCTGTATATGCTTGGCTCGTCAAGTATAACCTGAGTATTCCGCGTGTGCAACTGTTTTGCACCCGTTGTATTTGAACGTAGAGCCTATCACACCCGATCATCACGTGGTGTCTCAGCACGAAGAACTTTCGCAATGGTGCATACTCAGGGAGAACACTTCTTGATAATTTAGTGAGAGATCATCTTATAATGCTACCGTCAATCAAAGCAAGATAAGATGCATAAAAGATAAACATCACATGCAATCAATATAAGTGATATGATATGGCCATCACCATCTTGTGCTTGTGATCTCCATCTCCGAAGTACTGTCATGATCTCTATCGTCACTAGCATGACACCATGATCTCCATCATCTTGATCTATATCAATGTGTCGTCATGTGGTCGTCTCGCCAACTATTGCTCTTGCAACTATTGCTATCGCATAGCGATAAAGTAAAGCAATTATTTGGCGCTTGCATCTTATGCAATAAAGAGACAACCATAAGGCTTTTGCCAGTTGCCGATAACTTCAACAAAACATGATCATCTCATACAACAACTTATATCTCATCACGTTTTGACCATATCACATCACAACATGCCCTGCAAAAACAAGTTAGACGTCCTCTACTTTGTTGTTGCAAGTTTTACGTGGCTGCTATGGGCTTAAGCAAGAACCAATCTTACCTACGCATCAAAACCACAACGATAGTTTGTCAAATAGACTCCGTTTTAACCTTCGCAAGGACCAGGCGTAGCCACACTCGGTTCAACTAAAGTTGGAGAAATTGTCACCCGCTAGCCACCTTTGTGCAAAGCACGTCGGGAGAACCGGTCTCGCGTAAGCGTACGCGTAATGTCGGTCCGGGCCGCTTCATCCAACAATACCGCCGAACCAAAGTATGACATGCTGGTAGGCAGTATGACTTATATCGCCCACAACTCACTTGTGTTCTACTCGTGCATATAACATCAACACATAAAACCTAGGCTCGAATGCCACTGTTGGAGAACGTAGTAATTTCAAAATTTCCTACACACACGCAAGATCATGGTGATGCATAGCAACGAGAAGGGAGAGTGTTGTTTACGTACCCTCGTAGACCGAAGCGGAAGCGTTGACGCAACGTAGAGGAAGTAGTCGTACGTCTTCCCGATCCGACCGATCCAAGCACCGTTACTCCGGCACCTCCGAGTTCTTGGCACACGTTCAGCTCGATGACGATCCCCGGGCTCCGATCCAGCAAAGCGTCGGGGAGGAGTTCCGTCAGCACGACGGCGTGGTGACGATCTTGATGTTCTACCGTCGCAGGGCTTCGCCTAAGCACCGCTATGATATGACCGAGGTGGAATATGGTGGAGGGGGGCACCGCACACGGCTAAGGAACGATCACGAGGATCAACTTGTGTGTCTTTGGGGTGCCCCTTGCCCCCGTATATAAAGGAGTGGAGGAGGGGAGGGCCGGCCCTCTCTATGGCGCGCCCTAGGGGAGTCCTATTCCCACCGGGAGTAGGATTCCCCCTTTCCTAGTCCAACTAGGAGTCCTTCCATGTATTAGGAGTAGTAGTCAAGGCAAGGGAAAAGAGGAGAGAAGGAAGGAGGGGGCGCAGCCCTTCCCCCTAGTCCAATTCGGACTAGGCCTTGGGGGGCGCCCAACCTCTCCTATCTCTTTCCCCTAAAGCCCAATAAGGCCCATATACTCCCCGGCGAATTCCCGTAACTCTCCGGTACTCCAAAAAATACTCGGATCACTCGGAACCTTTACGATGTCCGAATATATTCGTCCAATATATCGATTTTTACGTCTCAACCATTTCGAGACTCCTCGTCATGTCCCCGATCTCATCTAGGACTCCGAACTCCTTCGGTACATCAAAACTCATAAACTCATAATATAATTGTCATCAAAACCTTAAGCGTGCGGACCCTACGGTTCGAGAACAATGTAGACATGACCAAGACACGTCTCCGGTCAATAACCAATAGCTGGACCTGGATGCCCATATTGGCTCCTACATATTCTACGAAGATTTTTATCGGTCAGACCGCATAACAACATACGTTGTTCCCTTTGTCATCGGTATGTTACTTGCCCGGGATTCGATCGTCGGTATCCAATACCTAGTTCAATCTCGTTACCGGCAAGTCTCTTTACTTGTTCCGTAATACATCATCTCGCAACTAACTCATTAGTTGCAATGCTTGCAAGACTTATGTGATGTGCATTACCGAGAGGGCCCAGAGATACCTCTCGGACAATTGAAGTGACAAATCCTAATCTCGAAATACACCAACCCAACATCTACCTTTGGAGACACCTGTAATGCTCCTTTATAATCACCCAGTTACGTTGTGACGTTTGGTAGCACCCAAAGTGTTCCTCCGGCAAACGGGAGTTGCATAATCTCATAGTCATAGGAACATGTATAAGTCATGAAGAAAGCAATAGCAACATACTAAACGATCGGGTGCTAAGCTAATGGAATGGGTCATGTCAATCAGATCATTCACCTAATGATGTGATCCCATTAATCAAATAACAACTCTTTGTCCATGGTTAGGAAACATAACCATCTTTGATTAACGAGCTAGTCAAGTAGAGGCATACTAGTGACACTCTGTTTGTCTATGTATTCACACATGTATTATGTTTCCGGTTAATACAATTCTAGCATGAATAATAAACATTTATCATGAAATAAGGAAATAAATAATAACTTTATTATTGCCTCTAGGGCATATTTCCTTCAGTAATTGCTACCATCATCTTTCAACTTTGCTTTCTCAAGGAACGCATTAAAATTCAACGGAACAACAGCACGGGCCATCTATCTACAATCAAACATAATCAAGAAAGATACTATCAGGTACTAAGTTCATGATAAATTTAGGTTCAATTAATCATATTACTTAAGAACTCCCACTTAGATAGACATCCCTCTAATCCTCTAAGTGATTACGTGATCCAAATCAACTAAACCATGTTCGATCATCACGTGAGATGGAGTAGTTTCATTGGTGAACATCGCTATGTTGATCATATCTACTATATGATTCACGCTCGACCTTTCGGTCTCCGTGTTCCGAGGCCATATCTGTATATGCTTGGCTCGTCAAGTATAACCTGAGTATTCTGCGTGTGCAACTGTTTTGCACCCGTTGTATTTGAACGTAGAGCCTATCACACCCGATCATCACGTGGTGTCTCAGCATGAAGAACTTCCGCAATGGTGCATACTCAGGGAGAACACTTCTTGATAATTAGTGAGAGATCATCTTAAAATGGTGCCGTCAATCAAAGCAAGATAAGATGCATAAAAGATAAACATCACATGCAACCAATATAAGTGATATGATATGGCCATCATCATCTTGTGCTTGTGATCTCCATCTTCGAAGCACCGTCGTGATCACCATCGTCACCGGCGCGACACCTTGATCATCATCGTAGCATCGTTGTCGTCTCGCCAATCTTATGCTTCCATGACTATCGCTACCGCTTAGTGATAAAGTAAAGCATTACAGCGCAATTGCATTGCATACAGTAAAGCGACAACCATATGGCTCCTGCCAGTTGCCGATAACTTGGTTACAAAACATGATCATCGCATACAATAAAATTTAGCATCATGTCTTGACCATATCACATCACAACATGCCCTGCAAAAACAAGTTAGACGTCCTCTACTTTGTTGTTGCAAGTTTTACGTGGCTGCTATGGGCTTAAGCAAGAACCAATCTTACCTACGCATAAAAAGCACAACGATAGTTTGTCAAGTTGGTGTTGTTTTAACCTTCGCAAGGACCGGGCGTAGCCACACTCGGTTCAACTAAAGTTGGAGAAACTGTCACCCGCTAACCACCTTTGTGCAAAGCACGTCGGGAGAACCGGTCTCGCGTAAGCGTACGTGTAATGTCGGTCCGGGCCGCTTCGTCCAATAATACCGCCGAACCAAAGTATGACATGCTGGTAAGAAGTATGACTTATATCGCCCACAACTCACTTGTGTTCTACTCGTGCATATAACATCAACACATAAAACCTAGGCTCGGATGCCACTGTTGGGGAACGTAGTAATTTCAAAAAAATTCCTACGCACACGCAAGATCATGGTGATGCATAGCAACGAGAGGGGAGAGTGTGATCTACGTACCCTTGTAGACCGACAGCGGAAGCGTTAGCACAACACGGTTGATGTAGTCGTACGTCTTCACGGTCCGACCGATCAAGCACCGAAACTACGGCACCTCCGAGTTTTAGCACACGTTCAGCTCGATGACGATCCCCGGACTCCGATCCAGCAAAGTGTTGGGGAAGAGTTTCATCAGCACGACGGCGTGGTGACGATCTTGATGTACTACCGTCGCAGGGCTTCGCCTAAGCACCGCTACAATATTATCAAGGATTATGGTGGAAGGGGGCACCGCACACGGCTAAGAATATGATCACATGGATCAACTTGTGTGTCTAGGGGTGCCCCCTGCCCCCGTATATAAAGGAGCAAGGGGAGGAGGCCGGCCGGCCCCTATTGGCGCGCCAGGAGGAGTCCTCCTCCAAGTAGGAGTAGGACTCCTACTAGGAGGGGGAAGGAAGTGGGGAGGGAGAAGGAAAGGGGGGCGCCCCCCTCCCTCTCCTAGTCCAATTCGGACCAGGGGGGACGAGGCACGCGGTCCACCCTGGCTGCCCTTCTCTCTCTCCACTGAGGCCCATATGGCCCATTACTTCTCCCGGGGGGGTTCCGGTAACCCTCCGGCTCTCCGGTTTTCTCCGAAATCACCCGGAACACTTCCAGTGTCCGAATATAGCCGTCCAATATATCAATCTTTATGTCTCGACCATTTCGAGACTCCTCGTTATGTCCGTGATCACATCCAGGACTCCGAGTTAACTTCGGTACATCAAAACTCATAAACTCATAATATAACTGTCATCGAAACTTTAAGCATGCGGACCCTACGGGTTCGAGAACAATGTAGACATGACCGAGACACGTCTCCGGACAATAACCAATAGCGGAACCTGGATGCTCATATTGGCTCCTACATATTCTACGAAGATCTTTATCGGTCAGACCGCATAACAACATACGTTGTTCCCTTTGTCATCGGTATTTTACTTGCCCGAGATTCGATCGTCGGTATCTCAATACCTAGTTCAATCTCGTTACCGGCAAGTCTCTTTACTCGTTTCGTAATACATCATCTCGCAACTAACTCATTAGTTGCAATGCTTGCAAGGCTTATGTGATGTGCATTACCGAGAGGGCCCAGAGATACCTCTCCGACAATCGGAGTGACAAATCCTAATCTCGAAATATGCCAACCCAACATTTACCTTTGGAGACACCTGTAGAACTCCTTTATAATCACCCAGTTACGTTGTGACGTTTGGTAGCACACAAAGTGTTCCTCCGGCAAACGGGAGTTGCATAATCTCATAGTCATAGGAACATGTATAAGTCATGAAGAAAGCAATAGCAACATACTAAACGATTGGGTGCTAAGCTAATGGAATGGGTCATGTCAATCACATCATTCTCCTAATAATGTGATCCCGTTAATCAAATGACAACACATGTCTGTGGTTAGGAAACATAACCATCTTTGATTAATGAGCTAGTCAAGTAGAGGCATACTAGTGACGTTTGGCTTGTCTATGTATTCACACAAGTATTATGTTTCCGAATAATACAATTCTAGCATGAATAATAAACATTTATCATGATATAAGGAAATAAAATAATAACATTATTATTGCCTCTAGGTCATATTTCCTTCACCAATATATTGATCTTTATGTCTCGACCATTTCGAGACTCCTCGTCATGTCCGTGATCATATCCGAGACTCCGAACTACCTTCGGTACATCAAAACACATAAACTCATATTACCGATCGTCACCGAACTTTAAGCGTGCGGAACCTACGGGTTCGAGAACTATGTAGACATGACCGAGACTCGTCTACGGTCAATAACCAATAGCGGAACCTGGATGCTCATATTGGTTCCTACATATTCTATGAAGATCTTTATCGGTCAAACCGCATAACAACATGCGTTGTTCCCTTTGTCATTGGTATGTTACTTGCCCGAGATTCGATCGTCGGTATCCTCATACCTAGTTCAATCTCGTTACCGGCAAGTCTCTTTACTCATTCCGTAATACATCATCCCGCAACTAACTCATTAGTCACAATGCTTGCAAGGCTTATAGTGATGTGTATTACCGAGAGGGCCCAGAGACACCTCTCCGAAAATCGGAGTGACAACTCCTAATCTCGATCTATGCCAACTCAACAAGTATCATCGGAGACACCTGCAGAGCACCTTTATAATCACCCAGTTACGTTTGTGACGTTTGGTAGCACACTGATACGTCTCCAACATATCTATAATTTTTGATTGTTCCATGCTATTATATTATCTGTTTTGGATGTTAATGGGTTTTATTTTACACTTTTATATTATTTTTGGGACTAACCTATTAACCGGAGGCCCAGCCCAAATTGTTGTTTTTTTGCCTATTTCAGTGTTTCGTAGAAAAGGAATATCAAACGGAGTCCAAACGGAATGAAACCTTCGGGAACGTGATTTTTGGAACAAACGTGATCCAGGGGACTTGGAGTGGACGTCAAGCAATCAACGAGGCGGCCACGAGGCAGGGGGCACGCCTACCCCCTGGGCGCGCCCTCCCCCCTCGTGAGCCCCTCATTGCTCCACCGACTTACTTCTTCCTCCTATATATATCCATATACCCCGTAAACATCCAAGAGCACCACGAAACCCTATTTCCACTGCCGCAACCTTTTGTACCCAAGAGATCCCATCTTGGGGCCTTTTTCGGAGCTCCGCCAGAGGGGGCATTGATCACGGAGGGCCTCTACATCAACTCCATGGCCCCTCCGATGATGTGTGAGTAGTTTACTTCAGACCTACGGGTCCATAGCTAGTAGCTAGATGGCTTCTTCTCTCTCTTTGGATCTTAATACAAAGTTCTCCTCGATTCTCTTGGAGATCTATTCGATGTAACTCTTGTTTTGCGGTGTGTTTGTCGAGATCCGATGAATTGTGGGTTTATGATCAAGTTTATCTATGAATAATATTTGAATCTTCTCTGAATTCTTTTATGTATGATTGGTTTATGTTTGCAAGTCTCTTCGAATTATCAGTTTGGTTTGGCCTACTAGATTGATCTTTCTTGCAATGGGAGAAGTGCTTAGCTTTGGTTTCAATCTTGCGGTGCTCGATCCCAGTGATAGAAAGGGAAACGACACATATTGTATTGTTGCCATCGATGATAAAAAGATGGGGTTCATATCATATATATTGCATGAGTTTATCCCTCTACAGCATGTCATCTTACTTAAGGCGTTACTCTGTTCTTATGAACTTAATACTCTAGATGCATGCTGGATAGCGGTCGATGTGTGGAATAATAGTAGTAGATGCAGAATCGTTTCGGTATACTTGTCTCGGACGTGATGCCTATATACATGATCATGCCTAGATATTCTCATAATTATTCTCTTTTCTATCAATTGCTCCACAATAATTTGTTCACCCACCGTAATACTTATGCTATCTTGAGAGAAGCCACTAGTGAAACCTATGGCCCCTGGGTCTATCTTCCATCATATTAATCTACCATTATTTCCATTACCGTTTAATTTGCAATCTTTACTTTCAACCTATATCACAAAAAATACCAAAAATACTTATCTTATTATTATCATCTCTATCAGATCTCAGTCTTGCAAGTGACCGTGAAGGGATTGACAACCCCTTTATCACGTTGGTTGCGAGGTTCTTATTTGTTTGTGTAGGTACGAGGTGACTCGCGCGTGGTCTCCTACTGGATTGATACCTTGGTTCTAAAAAACTGAGGGAAATACTTACACTGCTTTACTGCATCACCCTTTCCTCTTCAAGTGAAAACCAACACGGTGCTCAAGAGGTAGCACACACAAAGTGTTCCTCCGGTACTCGGGAGTTGCATAATCTCATAGTCACAGGAACATGTATAAGTCATGAAGAAAGCAATAGCAACAAACTAAATGATCATCGTGCTAAGCTAACAGAATGGGTCAAGTCAATCACATCATTCTCTAATGATGTGATCCCTTTAATCAAATGACAACTCATGTCTATGGTTAGGAAACATAACCATCATTGATTCAACGAGCTAGTCAAGTAGAGGCAAACTAGTGACACTCTGTTTGTCTATGTATTCACACATGTACTAAGTTTCCGGTTAATACAATTCTAGCATGAACAATAAACATTTATCATGATATAAGGAAATATAAATAACAACTTTATTATTGCCTCTAGGGCATATTTCCTTCAAACCTTAACACCAATATTCCTACTAAACCACAATCATTCACTAGTACGACCCACATATTACCATCTCTATATCTCAAACAATTTCAAGGAATCAAACTTATCATATTCAGTAATCTACATGAAAGTTTATTATATCCCTCTTGAATACCTATCATATTAGGACCAATTTCATAGCCCGTTCATATTGCCATTACTATTATCAAACTCTCAAAAAGATATAAGTGAAGCATGAGAGTAAAATTATTTCTTTAAAATATAACCACCATCGTGCTCTAAAATATATAAGTGAAGCACTAAAGCAACTGCCTAGCTCAAAACATATAAGTGAAGCACAAAAAGTGTTCTAACATATCAGGAATAAATGTGTCTCCCTCTCAAAGGGTGTGTACAACAAAGATGATTGTGGCAAACCAAAAAGAAAACAAAGCAAAGACTCATATCATACACGATGCTCCAAGCAAAACTCATATCATGTGGTGAATAAAAATATAGCTCCAAGTAATTTACCGATGGTTGGTAGACGAAAGAGGGAATGCCATCCGGGGCATCCCCAAGCTTAGATGTTTGGGTCTCCTTGAATATTACCTTGGGGTGCCTTGGGCATCCCCAAGCTTAGGGTCTAGCCACTCCTTATTCTTTCATCCATCGCGATCTCACTTAAAACTTGAAAACTTCAGCACACAAAACTCAAGAGTAAACGCGTGGGATCCGTTAGTATAACAAGCAAATCATAAACTTTAGGTACTGTTATAATCCCATTCATATTGTATTATTGCATAATACCTATTGTATTCACACTTCACCATGACTTATACCCCCCGGATACAATCCATAGATGCATTAAAACAAGCAAACTATGCAACAAAAACAGAATTTGTCAACAACAGAACAGTCTATAATGATCTGTACAAACGCAATACTTCTGTAACTCCAAAAACTCTCAAACATTAGAACAACGTGGGAAATTCGTATATCAATCATGTGTACAAAGTTTGGAATTTTATCACGTTCCAGTGAATTTAAACAATTCTGCTACCGGGCACAAAAGTTTCTGTTTTTTCACAGAATCAAATCAACTAAATCATCCCAAAGGCTTTACTTGGCACAAACACTAATTTGAACACAAAAACACAATCATAGTATTAGAATAATTGTGTAAACACTCTAAAACAAAAAAAATAATAAAGATAACTATTGGGTTACCTCCCAACAAGCGCTATTGTTTTACGCCCCTAGCTAGGTGCAACACATAGTTTCAAGTGTTGTCATGTTGCGAATTAATTCCATATGTTGCCCTCATAATAGATTCGTATGGTGGCTTAATTCTATTTCTAGGGAAGTTTTCCATTCCTTTCTTTAATGGAAATTGCAATCTTATATTGCCTTCTTTCATATCAATAATAGCGTCTATAGTACGAAGGAACGACCTACCAAGTATTATAGGACAAGACAGATTGCAATCAATATCAAGCACAATGAAATCAATGGGCACATAATTTCTATTTACAAGAAGAAGCACTTCATTTATTCTACCCAAAGGTTTCTTAATAGTTGAATCCTCTAAGCCCAAATTAAGGGAACATTCATTCACATCATGAAGGCCTAGCACATTACATAAATTTTTTGGTATAGTGGAAACGCTAGCACCCAAATCACATAAAGCATTGCACTTATAATTTTTAATCTTTATTTTAATAGTTGGTTCCCATTCATCATATAATTTCCTAGGTATTGAAACCTCTAACTCTAGATTATCTTCTAAAGCTTTCATCATAGCTTCTACGATAAATTTTGTAAAATATTTAATTTGTTCATTAGCATTCGGTGAATTTATCATGGATTGCAACAAGGATGTACATTCAATTAAAGAACAACTATCATAATTAAAATCCTTGAAATCCAAAGTAGTGGGCACATCACTAGCTAAAGTTTTGACCTCTCCAAACCCACTTTTATCAATTTTTTCATTAGGATCATCACCCTCTGATCAATTGGGATGCCTTCTAGCTAAATTTGACTCATCTTTAGTCCCTTTCTTATCAAATTTTATATTACAGAGACAGGCGAGTTAGCTCCCCTGCCCCCCGCTCCTGTACCGCAGTGCGCCACTTCGGCGTCGGCGTCCACCGCGCTCTTGCATCCCGGCTCGTGCCACTCCGGCCGTTCCGGCCACCTCTTCCCTCTCCCAGTCTCCGTCCTCCTCCTCCTCTGTGGCCCGTCGCGTGCCGCGGCCATGACCACCAGCCCCAGATCTGTTTCGTCCTTGGCCCGGCCGGAGGGTGAGAGACCGATCGTCTCTGGGTTGGGGCTCTCGGAGGGCTCGGCGAAGTCTGACCCTCAGCTGGCGGTGGAGTCGGCGCCACGCCTGGAGGCCCCGGTCGAGGCTTGGGAGCGGCCGCCTCCGTCCAAGAAGGAGCTCTGGAGGCTTCGGCATGTCCAGGGAGCGCAGGCGGGCTCGTCAAGGGCCAGGCAGGGTGCTCCACCGCTGCTGCATGTGGAGGTGATCCCGGAGCTGAGGAACAAGTGCTTCCGGTGCCTGGAGAAGGGCCACTTCCGGTAGGACTGCACCAATCAGGAGGTGTGTTTCCGGTGTGGTTTGCCCGGTCATGGATCCCGCGACTGCAAGAGGCCGAGGAGTCCGTCCTCTGCTGATGAGCTGATGCGTGAGGCTATCGCCAAGGTGGGTCGCCGCAGCTCTCCGCGGGTGATCCCGGATCGCCCGGTGGCCCGCGGGGCCACCCCGCCGCCACCCCCGCCGTCGCTCTCCTACTCGCTGCCGCGTGCGGCCGAGGTGGCTTGGCCTCGGCTGGCACCCCTAGGCTCTAGGTGGCCATGGATGTGGATGATGGCGTGTCTGAGATCTGCGTGGTCTGCCGCTCGTAGTCCACGGAGGAGCTGGAGCGTCGGCTGCGCTTCTCCATGGTCGCCTACGTGGGCGGAGTTCGGAGGAGGCTGGCGCCGCAGCGCGTGCTCGAGATTCTGGCGGGCAGGCTCGACATCTCAGAGGATCAGGTTTCGGTACACCCATACAGGCCAGAAGATTTCCTGGTTGTCTTCGCCTCTGCGGCGATCAGGAACAGAGTAGCCGCGTGCCCGGAGGTGGAGTTCCAGGGAGACAGGCTGCACTTCAGGCCTTGGAACAGGCCATCGCAGGCCGTGCATTCGATCTTTGGATTCAAGGTTTGGATCATCATGGAGGGGATCCCGCCCCACGCCTGGGAGAGGGAGACGACGGAGGACCTTCTCGGCACGGCGTGCAAGGTGGACATGGTGGCACCGGAAACTAGCTCAAGGTTGGATCTTTCGGCATTCAGGCTTACTGCGTGGACGGCTAATCCTGAGGCCATCCCTTCCCTCCGCTGGCTCGCCATCCCGGAGCCTGGCTTGGAGATTCCCCCGCCGCTGCTTCAGTACAAGGTCCCCATCCATGTCGATGCAGTTGCAGACTTCAGAGAGGCTGGGGAGCCGTGGTTCTTGGGCGGCTCCTCCGATAGTGGCCAGAGCGGTCTGCCAGATTCGGCGGATAGTTTCGGTGATAATGGAGGTGGCGCTAGGCTGCAGCAGTGAGTTTGGCAATTTGGTGTGAGAGATGTGTGCGGTGGCGAGCTTGGGCGCGAGGGAAGCGGCGGCGGACATGGTGGCTCGACGATGAGCACGGAGAGGCTAGACTGGCGCCTACCCCCGATGGCCCCCACCCTGGTTGTGCCACATGGCGGGCCCATGGTGCGGGTGCAGGATAGGGTGACTGTCAGGAAATCAGCTTTTGACCGTCTTTCGGGTCAGCAGGCGGGTGGGGGCGCCAGAGAGAAGGTTCCTGAGGCTAGTTTGAACAGTCGTGGCGCGGTTTCGACTGGGCAGGAGGATGATGCGCAGGAGTTGCCGTTGGGTGATCGTGGGGTGGCCTTGGCTGTTGTGGGCGTGGATCCCCAGGCCGACAGGATCGCCAGGACTGAGCAGCCACCTCGCCTGGCCCTGTCCCCGAACCGCATGACGACGGATATGTCGATGGAAGTGCAAAGGAGCTGCGAGCCAATGGGGACTCAGCTGCTACGAGCTGGAGAGGACGAGACTGACCACGCGGGGACGGTGAGTCGGGACCCACTACTGCAGATTCTCTCGGACCGCTCTATCCAAGAGGGCAGTCGGCGACCGGTGGGACCTGTGGGGCCGCCCACGGGAGAAGCGGATGGCGGGAGTGGTGTGCAGCAGGAGGTGGCCCCGGCTTTGGGGCATGAGACAATACTGGAGGAACGTGGAGTATGCACGGAAGGTGGGGCCAATGATGGGAACCATGCACATGCAGCATGCATGGCGGCATGCACGTATGGCGCCAACAAGGTTACCAGTGTGGTTTTGGATGATGCTCTCGCTGGGGGGGGCTGATTATGGGTACGCCGCAGTGCGGCCAGCAGGAGGAAATGCGGCAGTGCGACCAAATGGTCATGTCTCACATTGAGGCAGAGGCACGCGAAGAGACAGAAGGAATGACCATGCAAGAGGCCCAGGCGTATGGCAAGCTCAAGAGTTTCTGCGCCAACATCATCAAAAAACTTGCTCCCCCCCTGCTGAAAGAGGTACAAGCGGCGCAGCTGCGTCCTGAAGCAGAACCTTTCACACCCAAGAGAGCCACTCGATCGTCAAAGAAGGCTGTAGGAACTAGAAGATCAAAGGAGAGCCAGGCGGAGAATGTGTTGCTTCATGCGCTTGGCATGGTACCAGAGGACCTGGAGGTTGAAGATGGGGTGGTGCACGAGCTCAAGGCTCTGTTCGACTCCCCTTTGAGGGAGCAACATGTGAGGATCATTGCTGCTCTCTTCGGCAAGACAATCCCATCGGCAGAAGAATTGGAGGCAAGCAACTCGGTGATGATCTCGGTCAACTAGGAGATGGTGGGTGGGGCTGGTGGCCGATCCTCATTTATGGATCTACACCCCCAAGTGTTGTGCTGGAATGTTCGTGGCCTGAACAATCCGGCAAAGCGCAAGGCTGTTAGAGAGTTTGTGAGCTCGGTGAAGTGTAACCTGGTCTGTTTCCAGGAGACCAAGTTGGATGTAATAGATCATTTCATAGTAATGCAATGCCTAGGGCCGTCTTATGACGGCTTCGCTTACTTGTCGTCCCAGGAAACTAGGGGTGGCATCCTCGTGGCGTGGAATAGCTCCGTGCTGATGGTTGACAACTTCCGGTACAACGCTAACTTCCTTACCGGCTTGGTGCACACTAAGGTTGGGGATCCTTGGTGGATCTCGGTCGTCTATGGGCCACAAAGTGACGAAGAGAAGTGCCAATTCCTGTCGGACCTAGATGCGAGGCGTGCGGGCTGCCCGGGGCCGTGGATGCTGTTAGGAGACTTTAACATGATTCTAAGGGCCGCGGAGAAGAGTAATAGCAACCTTAACAGATCTATGATGAATAGATTTAGGCAGTTTGTGGATGACCAAGAGCTCAAGGAGATGTACATGCACGGTCGTAAATTTACGTGGTCGAATGAGCGGGCGGTGCCGACCCTCACCAAGATTGATCGGGTGCTCATTTCTGTTGATTGGGAGTTGGAAAACCCCTCTTACCTGCTCCAGGCGCTCTCCACAGGAGTTTCTGATCATGCGCCATTACACTTGTCTACGAGCACAAATTTCTACCCTAAAAAGAGGTTCCGCTGTGAGCTTTTCTGGACTAGAATGGATGGTTTTGAGGATGCTGTGAAAGAGGCCTGGGTGTGTGACGCGTCCATTGTCGACCCCTACAAGAGGCTGGATGCTCTGATGCGCAATACGGCTAACCACCTGCAGGCGTGGGGCCAGAGGAAACTAGGGAATGTGAAGACACTCATGAGGGTGGCCACCTGGGTCATACACAAGCTGGACGTAGCCCAGGAAAGCAGAATTTTGCAATGGGAATAGGTGTGGTTGCGAAGAACTCTGAAACACTCGCTCCTAGGGTTGGCTGCGCTCGAGAGGACAATTGACCGGCAAAGGTCGAGGCTCAAGTGGATCAAAGAGGGCGACGCCAACACCAAGCTGTTCCAAGCTGTGGCAAATGGAAGAAGGACCAAGAACTATATTCCATATATCAAACATGGTAGAGAGATCATTACCGACCAGGAGAGAATGGTGGACACGTTCGCTCAAGAGTACAAGCAATTAATGGGCACGGCTCATGCCAGGGAGCATACTTTAGACTTGCAATTCCTTCAGATGGAACCAAAGGAGCTGGGGTCTCTTGAGGAGATCATTACGGAAGATGAGGTTTGGCAGGTCATCAAAGAAATGGCACCGGATCGCGCACCGGGACCAGACGGCTTCATCGGTGCTTTCTACCAAAGAGCCTGGCAGATTATAAAACATGACATTATGGCTGTGATGCTAAAGTTGTACGTGGGGGATACTAGAGGTTTTGCAAAGCTAAACAAAGCCCACATTATCCTCATTCCTAAAAGGCCGAATGCAGAGGAGATCGGTGATTACCGGCCGATCAGTCTTATTCATAGTATCCCCAAGCTATTCTCTAAGGTTCTTGCGAACCGGCTGCGTAACCGAATGCCGGAGATTGTGGCCACGAATCAGTCCGCATTTATCAAAGGAAGGCACCTGCATGACAACTTTCTGCTGGTTCGGCAAGTTGCGCGGAAGATTCATGCAAGAAGAGTCCCGGGAGTGTTCATCAAGTTAGACATCTCTAGAGCGTTTGACTCCCTTTCTTGGCCGTTTCTGCTGGAAGTCTTGAGGGCTAAGGGTTTTGGATAGAGGTGGAGGACCTGGATCATGGCGATCTTACAATCTGCTAGCACCAAGGTACTGGTGAATGGTGTCCCCGGTGGAAGTTTCTTGCACGCTTGTGGTCTGCGCCAAGGCGACCCTATATCACCAATGCTCTTTGTGATCGCCATGGAGGCCCTTACGGCGCTTTTCAACAAAGCTACTAATGAAGGCGTGCTCAGCTCTTATAATGGAATATCGGCGCTGCAAAGACTATCGATTTATGCGGACGATGTAGCGTTGTCCGTCAAGCCTTCGAGGCAGGATCTGTCGGCGGTTCGCGAGATGCTGGATGTGTTTGGTGAGGCGTCGGGGCTCAAAGTTAACTACCGCAAATCTTCGGCTATCTTGATCCGTGGGGATCAGGAAGATAAGGAAAGGGTGGCCGGATTGTTGCATTGTGGACTTGCCGAATTTCCTTGCAAATACCTCGGTCTACAGCTTGCAATCCGGAATTTAACGCGCGCTGAATGGATGCCTATGCTTGACCAAGTCCGGAAAGTGATCCCTGCCTGGCAACGAGGACTTATTCAGCGACCAGGTCGTCTAGTTTTGGTTCAGTCCGTTGTTGCAGCTAGGCCTGTGCACCACTTGATGATCACTGACGCGCCTGATTGGGTGTTCGAGGAAATGGATAAATGGATGAGGTCGTTCTTCTGGGCAGGGAAAGACAAAAATAACAGAGGGCAATGTCTCGTGGCTTGGAACCAAGTGTGCCGACCAAAGAAGTTCAGAGGTTTAGGGATAAAGAACATGAAAGCCTAGGCTCTGGCGCTGAGAGTGAGGTGGGAGTGGCTAAGAAGGACTGATCCTAGCAGACCATGGCAAGGTTTAGCTATGGCGGCTGACTGTGATGCAAGAGCTATTTTTGAAAGCATGGTTAGGATTGAGGTTGGAAGGGGTGACAGCGTCCTGTTCTGGAGAGATAAGTGGATACGAGGAGCTGGAGTGGCAGATATCGCGCCGCGCTTGATGGAGACGGTGCCAAGGAGAATCATTAACAGTCGGACGGTCCTTCAGGCTCTTACGGAGAACAGGTGGTACGATGACTGCGATGCCATGGCTACCTTCACTGCCCAGTTGCAGTGTATGCACCTCTGCCATGCAATCGCCTCGGTGCATAGAGATGCGAATGAACCGGACCGGTTCACTTGGCCGGCGACGAATACGGTGAGCTACTCGGCAAAATCGGTCTATGACCATCTTTGCTCGGGGCTGCAGAAATCACCAACGGCGGCTTGCACTTGGAGAAGCTGGGCGACCTTAAAGTGCAAGCTGTTCATTTGGTTGGCGTTACAATATTGATTGTGGACATCGGATAGACGGGCACGTCATGGCCTGCAAGACCAGCCGTCGCCATGTTTCACGTGTTTGCAAGCGGAGGATAACGTGGACCACATACTGGCCAAGTGCACTTTTGCACAGGAGGTGTGGCAGCGTGTGTTTGACCGGCTCGGACTTAATGTGGTAGGCACTACTATGAATGACACCTTCCCTGCTTGGTGGATGAGAGAAAGGAAGAAGTTTAGTGGAGCGGACAGAAGAGGCTTTGACACTCTCGTGACGGCAGTGGCTTGGACTCTTTGGAAGCAAAGAAATGCCAGGGTTTTCAACAGACAGGAGCAGAAGAAACCTGCACCCCTCATCCCCAATCTTGTGTTTAAGGAAATCACGGCATGGCATACGGCAGGGCTTGGATCGGGATGTCTACAACGTTTTGTGAGAAGTTAGATTAGTTGTGCTTCGAAGTCGAGTAGGTGTGTGTCACCCACCCTTGATGTTCGCATCAGGGATGGGTTTCTTGTACATTAACTCTCTTTCGTCTATAAAAATATGGTACGTCATTGGCGTACTCTCGAAAAAAAATTATATTACTAAATAAAGATTCAATGGGTGAGACTCCAGTCATTTTAATATCTTCATCATGATTACGATAAAAACTGGGCGGAATCGCTTTTTCCAGGAATTCTCGCTTAGCTCTCAACCTAGCGGTTCTCTCTTTACTTTCATTAATAGATATTTCGATAGACTTAATTGAGTCATTAATATCATGCTTGGGTGGATTTTTTTAATTTTGAGAGTATCCACATCATGAGCGGTTCTATCCATGTTCCTAGCCATATCATCAACTTTATTCAATTGTTCCTCTATCATAGTATTAAAAATCTATTGAGAATTAATAAGTTTTTTAATATTACTTTCAAGATCAGAGGGCATCTTCTTCTTCTTATTATTATTATTATTATTATTATTATTATTATTATATGAATTACTATAATTATTAGAGGAATTTCTAGGAAACGCCCTAGGACTGATATTACACCTATAAGCGTTGTTATTGAAATTATTTCTAGAGACAAAATTCACATAACCGGAATTATTATTTTGCTCAATCAAATTAGATAATGGCACATTATTAGGATCAACACGAGCACTCTTACTAGCAACCATTTTCATAAGCGCATCCATTTTATCACTCAAATTGTTAATTTCTTCGATAGAATTCACCTATTCACTAGTTGGAGTTCTTTCCGTGTACCATTGTGAATAATTTGCCATAATATTATCAAAGAATTTTGCAGCTTCATCTAATGTGATTTCCATAAAGGTACCCCCCCCCCCGCGCGGTAGAATCTAAAAGATTTCTAGAAACAAAGTTTTATCTCGCATAATTTTTTTGCATGATCATCCATAAGCTTAAACCATGAGTGGGACAGTTTCTTATCATTAATTTCATTCTCTCCCAAGATTAGGCAACATATTCATGCTCAAGTTGCTTAAAGTTCACAATTTGATATCTTAGAGAAATAATTTTTGCGGGACGAAAATATTTGGCAATAAAAGCATCCTTACACTTATCCCAAGAATCAATACTATTTCGTGGCAAGGATGAAAACCAAGTTTTAGCACGATCTCGCGGCGAGAACGGAAATAGTTTCAATTTGACAATATCATTATCCACATCTTTTTCCTTTTGCATATCATATAATTCAATGAAAGTATTAATATGGGATGCAACATCTTCAATAGGACTACCTGAGAATTGTTCTTTCATAACAAGATTTAGTAAAGAGGCATTAATATCACACGACTCCGTACTAGTGCCGGGACGAGCAATTGGAGTACTACTAAAATCATTATTGTTAGTATTGAAAAGTCACACAATTTGGTATTTTATTGAGACATAGCGACAAAGCACGCAAACAAGCATACAAAAATATTTTTGTGTTTTGTTTGTAAAATTGTTCCAGAAGTGGGGGAGATGGAAACGAGAAGCAAATGGAAAATGAAAGTAAGAACAAGTAGACGATAGTTTATGCGAAGGTACTTGATAGGTTTTGGTGATGCCTCCCCGGCAGCAGCGCCAGAAATTCTTCCGGCTACTTGTGAGCTGCGTTGGGATTTCCTCAAAGAGGAGAGGATGATGCAGTATAGTAGTGATAAGTATTTCCCTCGTTTAATAACCAAGGTTATCAATCCAGTAGGAGAATTAGGCGAAGCCTCGTTAACAGCACCTACACACAAAAGAGCAAATACTTGCACCCAACGCGATCAAGGGGGTTGTCAATCCCCTCAACGGTTATTCGTAAGGATCAAATGTGATAGTGATAGATCGATAGATAAAAACACAAAATAAAAGAATGATAGATAAATTGCAGCAAGGTATTTTTTATTTTATATATGATAAAAGTAGACCCAGGGGTCATAGTTTTCACTAGAGGCTTCTCTCTCGAGCACATAAAGTATGGTGGGTAAATAAATTACTGTTGGGCAATTGATAGAAAAGCACATAGTTATGACGATATTCAAGGCAATGATCATGTATATAGGCATCACGTCCGAGACAAGTAGATGGACTCCTACCTACATCTACTACTATTACTTCACCCATCGACTACTATCCAACATGCATCTAGAGTATTAAGTTCATGAAAAATGAAGTAACGCCTTAAGCAAGATGACATGATGTAGACAAAGTAAATCCAACCAATATGAATATACCCCGTCGTTTTCCCCTTAATGGCAACAATACAAATATGTGTCTTGTCCCCTTCTGTCACTGGGCTATAGAGCACCGCAAGATTGAACCGATTACAAAGCACCTCCTATTACAAGATAAATCAATCTAGTTGGCTAAACTAAAAGGGTGAATCAGAGAGAAATACAAAGCTATAATAACCATACATAAAAGAATTCAGAGAAGACTCAATTTGTATTCATGAATAATCTGATCATAAACCCATAATTCAACGGATGCCAACAAATACACCACAAAAGAAGATTACATCGAATAGACCTCCAAGAACATCGAGGAGAACATTGTATTGAAGTTCAAAGAGGGAGAAGAAGCCATCTAGCTACTAGATATGGACATGTAGGTCTGTGGTAAACTAATCACACATCATCGGAAGGGCAACAAGGTTGGTGTAGAAGCCCTCCGTGATTGATTCCCCCTCCGGCAGGGTGCCGAAAAAGGCCTCCAGATGGGATCTCGGAAGAATAGAAATTTGCGGTAGCAGAAAAAGTATTTTGGGTGGCTCTATGTTGGTTTCTCGATTTTAGAAAATTTATAGAGGTGGAATTAGGCCAGACGGAGCCACGAGGGGCCCACAAGGCATTAGGGCGCGCCTACCCCCCTGTGCGTGCCATGTTGTCTTGTCATCTTCTCATTTGCCTACTGGTCTCCTCCCGAAGCTTCTAGGGTTTCCCTTGTCTAGAAAAAAATCGTCAAAAAGTTTCATAGCGTTTGGAATTCGTTTGGTACTGATTTCCTGGAAAACCAAAAACGGGCAAAAAAACAACAACTGACACTTGGCACTAGGTTAATAGGTTAGTCCCAAAAATGATATATAATTGCATATGTAACATCCAAGATTGATACTATAATAGCATGGAACAATAAAAAAATTTAGATATGTTGAAGACATATCAAGGCCTGTGAAGAATTTTATTGTAAGGATGATTGTGTCAAATGGGCTTTATCCTCCACCAGTAACTTTAGTTCAAAACAATGTGTTGATAATGTCTAATATCCCCCACAGTTTTTTGTGAGGACAAAATACCATTGATAATTATGTATTTCTTATGGTTGATTCTGAAAAATTGCTTTCTAACTGAAGATGACTTGCTTAGAAGGGGCTGACAAGGAAATTGCTCCAGTTAGTTATGTAAAAAAAGAAACTATTGATCACCTTTTTTTGCAATGTTCTTTGAATAGGCTTATGTGGATTCCAAGATTTGGGAACATGTCTGATACGTCCCAAACGTATCTATATTTTTTGATATGTTCATTCTACTTTTATATCATTATTACATAGTTTTGGCACATTTTATATAATTTTACTTAACTAATCTATTAATCTATGGGCCCACATGGTGGGAGCTTGCGGGCAGGGCTTCGGTTGTGACGTGGGCATGCATGGATACCCTATGGCGCCTCTTCGGTGCCCATACCTTTTCTCCCGAAAACTACCAAAAGACTTATCGAGGAATTTTCTGATGCCGCCTCCTCACATTACGCGGTGATCCAATATGAAAACCTTTTTCGGTATTCTATCGCAGGGGGGATTCATCACCGGAGCTAATCAACCTTGCCGCCACCATGTCCATGTGTGAGTTTCCCTCCTTAGACTATGGGCCCATAACAGTAGGTAGATGGCATCCTCTCCCCCTAGCTTCTCAAACAAAGATCGTCCCTCCATGATCCATTTGACGCAATTCTCGGTGTGCTTGTTGTAGTATGACGAATGGACACTTTATGATCATATTATCTATGGATTTCTTTTGAATTCTTTTGAGCCATTTGCTGCATTATTTATAGATAAGAGGTAGTTATGTATGTTAGATGGGTTTAATCTTGAGAGAATTCTATCCTAGTGATAGAAAGGTAAACAGAAAAGGATAAAAAGGTAGTTGATTAGTTGTCTTGGTAATGAACGGAGGTAAAGAGAATATACTATCTTGATTAGTTGGGTTTTTCTTTGGTTTTTTTTTTGAAAATTAAGAGAATATACTACCTCAAATTTAATTATTTTGAAAAGTGATTTTTTCTGAAATTTAAGAAAATTTTATTGAAATAATGTGAACATTCTTATGAAAAATATAAACACTTTTTAAAATTTGAATATTTTTTTTGAAAATTTGAAAGCTTTTGAAAAAACTTGAAAAAAATAAATTCCAGGAACATGGTTTGAAAGAAAATAAGAATATTAAAAATAAACCCGGAAAAAACATAAAGTAAAAAATAAAAGGGTAAAAATCAGTAGAGAAACAAGAAAAGAAAAACGAAACAACAGAATAAAACATTCTAGAACATTCCTAAAATAAAAGCCCCGGGCCCAAACACTCCAGAAGCCGGCACTAACCTAACCTAACTGGGCTGGCCCATTCTCTCTGACTGTGTGTGCACGCAGTTGGTAGACAATTTTGCGGCAATAAACGGCAAAGTGGATTTTCCTCCAAAGCGCTTCCGCAAAAGGCCCCCTTCCCCTTCCAAAACCCTAGACTCTCAAACCGCCGGACAGCCGCCACCCCCAACCCAACCCAGCAGCAACTCAACCGACCCCCGCCTCGCCACCCATGGCGGCGCGCGAGGGCCAGAGCGACCCCCCGCATCGCCGGGAGCCTGGCCAGCGCCGCCCCATGTGCGCCGTCTGCACCAAGCCCCTGAGCGTCTGCCTCTGCGGCCGCCTCCGCGGGCCCCCGCTGGACACCACCGTCGGCGTCACCGTGCTGCAGCACACCATGGAGGTCCGGCACCCGCTCAGCTCCATCCGTGTTGCCCGCCTCGGCCTCCGCAACCTCGCCGTCACCCAAGTCACCGACGTCAACCACCGCGCCAGCTTCCTCCTCAGGACGCTCGGCGGCGCCGCGGCCTCGAATCTTGGAGACGGAGAAACCGATGTTGGCGCCGCTCATGCCGGAAATCATGACGGTTCCGTTGTTCCTGGGCAGACTGGCATACAAGATGGTGAAGGTTTCGAGCCAAGCCAAGGCAAAGGATTGGATCATGCAATGTGGAGTGATTCTGAAGATATGGGGATAAATCCTTTCGGTGGTCATTTGGGTGTGAAAAATGCCAGTATTGCAATCTCTAGGCAAGTTGCTGGCGAAGGATTAGATAATAGGGAAATAAGCAATGGTGTTTCCTCTGATCTGGATCGAGAAGTTGGCGGTGGCATTGAATGTGACTCTAATGGTGATGAGTGTTTCAGATTCGAGAAGGCGAAAATAAATGAACATGCTGGAGATTTTGAAAGGCCAGTCTCAGCCGCAAATCAGTCGGAAAGCTATGTAGCCAATGCCGTCAAAGCTGAAGGCCAACACAGAAGTGAGACATGTGTGACAAATAAGGTACATGCTGATCTGCCTCACCCTTTAGTTGAAACTACCTCAGTTAATGGTATTTGCACTGAAAATGTTGAAGTTGCTGCTGTTACTGGAGAAGGTTGGACCGTGGAAAATATGGAAAAGTGCTCTGTTGCTTATACAGAAAAGGAACTCAGGATTGACATTGAGCGCGGTGTAAAGCCCCAAATCAGATGGTTGTGCAGAGGTTCTGTTGGTCAAGGAGCTGTCTCGAATGGCTTTACTGTCGTGAAAATACAGAAGAACAAGTCCAGACGTACAGGTGAAGTCTCGGAGTTTGAGGAATTTTCCATCACCATACCGCCACACGCAGCTCTGCTATTTCCATGCCAGGGTGCAATCAGCCTTGATGCTTTAGATTGTCAGGTGAAACATTTGATTGTGTTGGATGGCACCTGGGCAAAGGCGCAGCGGATGTACCATGAGAATCCATGGCTACAACTTCTGCCACACGTGAAGCTAGAATCAGATAAGGTTAGCTTGTACAGCGAGGTGAGGCAGGAGCCAAAGGCCGGGTGCTTGTCAACCATTGAGAGCATAGTTATCACCATGAAGAAACTTGGAGAGGATGAGATGGGTTTGGATGATGTTCTGTCTGTTTTCGAGTCAATGATTATTGATCAGCGGCGTTGCAAGGAAGAGAACTGGAAACCAAAACTAAAGCCATAGTATTGGGTCCCACTGTTTTGATCTAATTTTTTGACGGGTGTTTTGATCTAATTTTTATTGGGGACTTCTGGATGCATTTTCGGTCCAGATGTTTTCTGTATCATTATTTCATACTGAGTGATTAAACAGGCCAGCATTTCTGGACAGTGTTTTTGTTCGCCTCCACTTTCAGAGCTACAAGGATACTACCAACCCTGTTCTCAGTGTAACTATTTCCCCATAACCACTGAGCTGGTGTGTATTTGATGACTCTGAACATGATGTGTTTGTTCCTGCTTCATACAACTATTAGCTGGATAAAATCGAAGCATTGCCACTGCAGAGATGAGTACTTGGGGTTAAAAGGAGAGTCAGTTTTCTGCAATGAATCAGTTTTTCTTGATTGGATTTACAAACTCTCATGTCAACAAAACCAAGAGTACATTGCTCATATTCCACTCCATATCTTCAAATTTTGGTTGAAACATGTAATATTATGGTGCATACTCTGCTATCACTCACTGTCCACACCTTGCTTTATGCTGTCTCAACATGCAATTCCATTTGGCTTCATACCTTTATAAGTTCTGTCATATGAAATGTGGCCTCTGCTAAAAAACCATGTCAATTTTCACAAGCATATTAGTGAACTGGCTATCACAGTATGATTTACATGTTCTCTTGATTAACCCACACACAACATACAGCAAAAAGCGTGTCAGATTGTGGTTTATCAAGCAGTCTCATACACACATATGTACAATGCATGACCGTGGACATCAGTATTTCCCTGACCTCACGGCTGATGTTCTATGCATCTAAAATAGTGCCCAAAACCAGAGTCTCGTTCTATACATTGTCTGCGTTTCAATTTTTGGACACACTTTTAACCACACATCTGAAATTATCCTGGACACAATTTTAACCACACATCTGAAATTACCTATTACCTCTGTCCTAAAATTCGTTTCTTATATTTGTGTATATATGGATGTATTTAACACTAAAATGTGACTAGTTACATTCGTATCTAAAAAAACCTTTGCGACGGAGGGAGTATGACATACTCCCTCCGTTCGAAACTACTTGTCTCGAAAATGGATGTATCTAAAACTAAAATACATCTAGATACATCCATTTCTGCGACAAGTAATTCGGAACGGAGGGAGTACTACCTAATAATACTAGATGATGCCCCGCACGTTGTTGCGGGAATATTTTGCAGTATTTTAGTGAGATTTTGGTTATATGGAACATGAATATTTGAAATAATAGTTTTTAAAATTATATATGAATTAAATTTAATATCATAATAGAATGGAATTTTACATGCATGCATGTTTGCATGTTGAAGTGGATTTTTAATATGCATAGTTGCATGTTGGGGTAGGCCTTTTCTATGCATGTTGAATGATGAGGTGACATGCTTGCATGTTGAGAGAAATATGTTAGTGGGGGCTAGCTATTTAGATATACTCCCTCTGTTCCTAAATATTTGTTTTTCTAGAGATTTCAATAAGTGACTGCATACGGAGTAAAATGAGTGAATCTACACTCTAAAATATGTCTATATACATCCGTATGTGGTATTTCATTTTAAATCTCTAAAAAGACAAATATTTAGGAACGGAGAAAGTAGAAGATAAGAAAAAAAAGCCACCAGTCGTAGCCGCTAACAGTTCTTATCTGCCGGCCGGAGCGAGCTTGCACTTACTCCCTCCGTTCCAAATTACTTGTCTTGTATTTGTCTAAATATGGATGTATCTACACTTTTTTTAGTGCTAGATACCTCCGTATCTAAACAAATCGAAGACAAGTAATTCGGAACGGAGGGAGTACCTTCTGGAACACGAGTACACGACGGCCGGGCGTGCCCGGCAGTGCGAGCTGCAGCTTGAGCGTGCATCTGGCCTGGAACTTGCACTCGCTGCAGTGCGCCTGGTACCTGACCTCGCCGGACAGCGCCACCTCCAGCTCGAACACCCTCGTCAGGTTCTCCTTCCTGAACTCGGCGTCGCCGATCAAGATTAACCTCTACGTATACATGGATGTCCTGCTGCGGGCCGTTGTTGACGATCCTAGCTAGCGCTTGGAAGTGGATGTGCAGCTGCCGGTCGTAGCTGAACGTCCTACCGCAGCTGCACATCCTCGTCCAAACTCTAACCAGGATCGTACGTGAATGAGTTCGTGATTGAGTGCGTTGTGGGAACTAACTATATCCTCGACGGTGCTGAGAGCTTTGTGTGATTGTACGTGGAAGATACCTAGCGTGCAGCGGTGGTAAACTAACTACACACGACGAGGACATATTCCCGCGTTCACTTTAAGGAAAGGAAATGCCTACACAAGCGGTGGTAAACTAACTACACACGCAAACTTTGGAAGTTGAAGCTGCCGGGAAAGATTAAAATATTTGTTTGGAGGTGCCTACACAATGCTATACCGATGTCTTGCATAATCGCCATATCGGAACAATATCCTGGTGTCCTGCTCCCTCCGTTCAGAATTACTCGTTCAAAAAATGAATGTATCTAGATGTATTTTAGTTGTAGATACATCCACTTTTGTGACAAGTAATTTCGAACGGAGGGAGTATTTGCGAGGCCGATGCAGAAGATGTTGCACATGCACTGTTCAATTGTGTGATAGCCAGAGTTGTTTGGAGCTCTCTTGGAATTGAAAGGGAGATAGAACTGGCATCTCAGTTGGACCGATCAGGAGCAGCCATATTGGAGTTTTTACTATGTGATGAGTCGCTACAGCAGACATATATGGAGGCCACAGAACTTCCAGAAATAATTGCAGCGGCTTGCTGATACTTGTGGTGGCAGAGACGGCAGATAGTTCGACGGGAAGATGTTCAGACACCAGGCAGGACAGGCCCAGTGATTGTGGCACTAACCTTGAACTACGTCCGAGCAGCAGGGAAACATTCTACTACTCCAAGACTGAATAAATGGCCAGTTGCCTTGGCGGGACAGCAGGTAGTGAACGTTGATGCATCTTTTTCTGCTGGTGAGTTTTTTGGTTCATGTGGCATGATCATTAGTGATAATCGAGGGAGCTTTATTTCTGCGGGCACAGCAAAGTTTGAACATGTTGCCGATGTGGTAGCCGTGGAGGCAGCAACACTCCTTGAGGGATTAAAATTGTGCCTTGCCGCCGGTTGCTCCAATATCATGGTGAGAATGGATAATATCATTGTGGTAGAAGCTCGGAAGCTTAATGAAGGACACTATGGTGGTAGAGAGTCGAATGTAGTTGCTCATGAGCTAGCTAGATGAGGTCGTGTTAACCCCCCTTCGGTTTGGATGGATGATCCCCCTGACTTTTTAGTTAAATTTTTAGTGGATGATGTAAGATTTATTTGATTTTAATAAATCTAGCCAGAAGGCCTTTCCGTAAAAAAAAAAAGCAAAGATGAGTCCTCACTGTGCCAACTCCTATCGACATGCTTCTTATTGTTGTGATTTTTACGAGATGAATTAACTAGTAATCATGCTTCCTGTTATGTATGTTGTCGAAATATAGATGGGTTCGCCCAATTTTTTTGGCCGATTCTCTCAAAATCTTGAGAATCAAATCTTCACCTAGCTTCTCTCAGAATCTTAAACCTGTATTTTTTAACAATCATACTTGTTTACGTCCTAGCTAGCTAGGATTGTCAAAAAATTATTGGTTCAAGATTCTAGGAAAAGCATGGGAAAGGTTTGATTCTCAAGATTGTGGGAGAATCGGCCATTGGGCAGTCGCACCTCACAAGTGGAGGAACCACTAAAAGAATCCTCATTAGTGGAGGTGAGTTGAGACCTTTTTATAAGTGTTTCTCTTTCACATGTTATTGAAGCTTGAGAAGATGAGTGATCCCCGTACGCACCTCCATCCTCTGCCACGCCTCGCCCCCACGTGTGTGTCATGGTCGAGCCAAGCTCACACCTATGTCACGTGTGTGCTTATTTTTTTCCGGTCAGGAATGGTTAATTAATTCTGAGTCATTAACGGACAGCCACGAATCTGACATGTCGGATTGTGGGTTGTTGATGACCGGTGTGTGTGTCCAACCCACGTCTCCCTTCATGACCGAATATATATTGGAGGCGTTGAAAACCCTAGTCGTCACCCAGATCAGATCACATCTGCTCCATCTCCTCGCAAACTCTCCACCATCGTTTCACTCATTGTTGCTGCTTCCGGCGATCCCATCCCGAGCACCGCGTGCACAACTGTACGAGAGAGCAGGCCTTCGGAACTCCGCCCTTTGAGATCCTACGTCGTGAGAAGGACGATTAGGTTTTCGGAGAGCATCTCTGACGCGACTGCTCGCCATTGTTCGCCTTTGTCTGCTACTTCGACTACATCCTTGTTCTCCTCGACATCGCCATGTCCAGCGAATCCGAGAAGAATGCCGCCCAGGACAACGCCGGCACCGCGACTACGACCCGGCCGACTGGAGGGTATAATTTGTTTATCTCTCTCTCCTGTTTATTCCCGTGGTCACTATGCTTGATGTTTACGTAGATGTACCTGATGTATGCGTAGTACAAGCTTGCATGGTTAGGTATACAATATTAATACCGTCAATGCCATGTTCATGATTTATTTCTAGATTAGATTAATCAAAAAAATTGTGATTTTACTCAACATATGTTCCCTAATAAGTGTGTGTGTGTAATCCGATGAAATTGCAAGGTACAATGAGTCAAATTTTGCAAGATAACTCATATTATTGGAATTTTGTGATTTAGAGAAGTTGTGATTTAGAAAGAAAAGAAACTAGAGTCGAGAGACAGAGCCGTTGGGTCTTGAGATTGATGAAGTTAGCAAATGTGCCTTGTTATGAATGGGAACATCGTTTTCCCTTGTAGAATATTTTGTTTTTATGAGACTCCAAATTGTCAAACCTGCGGTTTCAAAAAAATTTGTTAAACCTTAGTATTTTTATCACTGATAAGTCAAGGGTACCATTGACCTCCTAACTATCAACAATTGGTTGGTTCTCAACAGTAGGAGTAGGAGTACCTTCTACACTCTCATTGACCCCATCGATGTCCCATCGATCCTAAGGGCATCTCCAATGCCGATCCTCAAACCTCCCGCAACCGTCCGGACCACACAGTCCGGACGTGTTTTGTCATCCAACACAGTTTTGTATCGGTGCCCTCGGTGGTCCAGACGCACTTTTTCCTGCAAACCGGAGACAAATAGGGGGGGGCTTTGCGGGCGTCCGGACCACTGCCAAATCTGCTTCTAACTACACTGGCCCACCATTAACCCCCTCCCTGGCCCGGGCGCGCTTCCTGCCCGAAACAGCCAGCGCCGCTCCAGAGCGCCAGTGCCGCATACATACCCGACCAGAGTGAACGCGACCTCTCACTGCTGCCGGCATTGAAGTTGCGCACCGGCTGAGGGAACGCTACCCGCACCACTTCCAGGTGTAGGCGATTGCTCCATGTTCAAGCGACATCCCGTCCGTCTGTCGCCCTACACTAACAATATGGGGTTGCCGAGGAACCTACTCCGGCGTCACCTGTCCGTCCGTCTGCCGCCCACCATTAACCACACCGCCACATCCCATTGCCATCGGCCCACTATATAAACACCAGCCCCGGTCATAGCCACAGTCATCCTCCTCCTGTTCTTGTCTCCTCTCCGCACCACGCCCGCCATGGCCTCCTTGCACTTCAAAGCCCTCTGGGACACCCTCTCATCGAAGCAGAAGAAGGAGATGTCCGCCATTGCTGCCGGCTAGCAGGCCGACCGACAGACGGAGGCCGCCGCCGCCCCAATGGAGGACGAGCCGACGACACCCTCCTCGCCAGTGCATGCCGACCTCACCATCGGGGAGCCCGTGCGCAATACACGGACATGCTGCGAGAGGAGCAGGAGGCCAAGTTCCGACAGGCGCAGGCCGACCAGGACTACAACCTCAGCCTCCTCGAGGAGCACTGGTCCGTGAAGGGGCTGAGCAGGAGGCGTTGCTCGAGTCCTACCGCTCCGCCTGCTTGATCCGACGCGATCGCCGGTAGTACTGCCAACTTCAGGTGAAGTTATAAGCCACCTACAGGGAGTTCGACGAGGCGACAGATGAGGTGTGGGGCAAGAGTGATGACGAGGAGGACATTGCCAGTTACGCCCCATCTGCGCCCCGCCGCCATGACCACGAAGCCGACACGTCACTGGGCGCCGCCAGCAGCGTGGAAGAGTAGTGCTTGGTAGGTCGCTGCCGCTCGGATCCCAAGAAGGCCACCACTCCCCTCCCGTTGAAGCGAAGCTTGGCGGGCTAAACATCGTCGGACAATTAGCCGCTTGACGGCAACGTGAAGGCGAACAACTTCACTTCCTGGGGTTGCAGAGGCGCAGCTGGTGAGCGCCGAGGCAGAACTCGAGAAGGCAAAGGCAAGAGCCGGAGCTTCAGTTCTCGGGGCTCACGGCCGGACGTGGGGAATGGGCGCCGAGAATCATTTAGATTAGGTCTAGAGAATGGTTTAGTTAAAAATTATCTAAAATGTAATGAATTTCGTTCGGTCTATACGAAATCCGCCGTGTTTGCATGAATTTTGACCGTTTAGTTTAAATAGTGGTTGAAATGTATACGGGCAGCGTTGCATGCCCGACTTCCGCATCCGTATTCGCGGACTGGTCCCACCTATCGGCGAACGAATGTTGAAGCAAATTTATGGGTCAACATTGGAGATGCCCTATTTCCAAACAGAGGCTTACAACCACGTAATCATCAGCGAAATGTGGCCTACACTACTCACTACAGCCAGTAGCAAAATACACCGTAACAAAAGACCTCCGCGGCACCGCGCCATGGAGCCGTACGTGTAGGCCCGAAACCGTGTGTTGCCGTTGCGCACACGGTGGAACGGATGCCAACCCGATGGACGATGACCAACCTCGTCCCCGTGGCCGCCGGTTTTCGTCGCACCACCCCCACCGATCATTCACACGTATCCAGACCCATTTCCGGATTCCACGCAACAAGGCGGGCGCCGTGTACTGCCAACGCGGCTGCAGCTCCCGTGCTCAGCAACTTGCAGGAGCCTTCGCCACCCACACCCACAGTTGAAATCATGCATGTGCATGGGGTCGCTCGAAACCGATCAAAGGCCACTCGCTCGGCCCGTCATTTTCCTCGCGCACTTGCGGGCTTGCAGCTCGCATGACCAGTTGCTGGCCTCCATGGCTCCACGCCGGGTGTTTTTCTTATGACTTTGACCTGCGCCATGATTTGAGTGCCGCCGATTGCTAGGCTATGCAACATGGTCCGGATTGGTCAAGAGGACACTCCAGTGTCACCCTCCCTCCCAATCAATCCTTCCAAGCTTATCTCCAAGTGGGTGCTGTACTCATGGTTTTTGTTAAGAAAAACACGCTGCCATCACTTTTACCCCATGTGTTTTCTCGGTTTCACACACACACACACACACACACACACACACACACACACACACACACACATACACACACATTTCAGCTTCGACTTCGAGCTTTCAAGTATTCAAATATTCCAACTAGCAACAATGACCACTTCAAGGAAAGAAGAGGATGTCCACAGTCTCTTCCGGGAACAATGATGCAATCCTCGATAGAACCTCCGTATGTCCAAGTAATTTCTAGATAGTTTCAGATTCTCACACAGAAATTGCATAGAGAAATAGATTGGTTCCGTCTTCATGTATATGACTGAGCTTGCAGTGATTTTCATCATGTGCTGACCTCCAATTCCTTCCGATAAAAACTTCACAATAATCTTGTCGAAATCTAGCCGGAATTTGGTGACCGGAGATTGGAAGGGTTGCGGGTGGCCATCGGAGGCAAATGAACGTGCCCGCCGACACTACTCCTCACTCCTTGAGAACTTAAACGTTTCGAGGGTTGCACTAGAGTTAAGCTCTTTTAAGGGGTGGGCTAAAGGTGCCTTAACGTTCACAGTTAGCCCAATAGAACACTATCTACAGTAGACTAGAGCTCTACTTATTGACAGAATTCGTTGTGCGCTCAGGTGGCTAGTGCGTTCGAATCCCTCACCCGGAACTCTCCCGTTCGAATCCCCCACTCGCGCAATGTTTTATCCTTCTCTTTCTTTCTTCTATTCACTGACATATGGGACCCGCGTGGATGGAGAGTTGACCGGTCAACATAAAGAAAATACGAAGCTGGGTGAGTACACAGTGACTGTATTGACTAAGAGCAACTGCAACGCGACCTGAGCCAAACGGACGCACGCTTTTTTCATTCGGGTTATCCGCTTCATTTTATATTTGGATCGGCAATGCGTCCAACGTGCCGACACATTTCATATCCACATACAAATTTTAAAAGGCTCCTGGCCATAGATCATGTCAGCGGCCATGCCATCGTCCAGAGTTCATGTCGGCGCCATGCCAGCACACATAAAGGGCGGGAGTTCGACCACGCCATCTCGGCCGTGGTCATGCCAGTACACTTGCCGGCATAAAAAAAGAATGACGCTCTCCATCATAGATCACTCGTCATCAAACTTGAGCATGTCGACCTGCATCTTCTCGAACCATTGCCTCTTCCTCAGTGACACCGTGTTCAAGTCCACCTTCATGATCTCCACCCCTGTCATCATGCTAGCGAGCACCATTTTTTTTACCTTTGGTCTTGGCATTGGTGGTCTCGATCTCGAGCATCTTCACTTGCTTCTCCGCCTTCATCTTGAGCATCTTGACTTGCTTCTTCGCATCGAGCTCAAGCCTCCTCCTTCGGATCCCCATGAAGGCGTTCATTTGATCTTCATTGTCTTGTCGGCGCTTCTCCTCCCTTGTGTCCTTCCTCATCATGCCCTCCAAAGTGGCATGCAAGGCAATCGACGCCACATCGCGCTTGTCCTCCTTCTTGGAGTTGGTCTTCCCCCGCGGTCGTGACTTCTCGCCCTCCCCATGCTCCTCGACGGTTTCCACCCCCACGTGCTTTGGCAGCAGTATATTGCGCCTTGAACTTCTCCTCCCCGTTGATGATCATCCAACAACGGGTGAGGTTGAAGGACTTGCTGTCATGTGGGGTCTTGAATGCCTCCAAAGCTTAGAATGCCTACAAGTGAATAGCATGCAAGCATAACGATAAACATATACGAAGAGTGGCGCATGTATACCATATCTTTAAGGCCGAGGCCGCTCACAGGACGTGCTTGGATGCTCTGAAGGGTTGCACAAAACTTGTTCCACTCTTGTTGTATCACCCTCCATCACTTCGAGAGCGACACCCACCCGCGCTTGCTCTCCATTTGGTACGGCTCGAACTTCTTGCATTCATGGTACTCACGATAAACACGAAGCCAAAAGGTAGATGCCTTTTTCTCGGCGCCGACCTTGGGGTCTTGTCCAATGTCCCTCCAACACTCACAAAGGAGTTTGTCCTCCGGCTGCGTGTATGCCTTCGTCTGCTTGCTTTTGCGCTTCTTGTTTGCGCCGGCTTGGTTGGCGAGCTTGTGCTCGAACAAAGGCTCCCCATCGATGCTCACTTCATCCTCTTCCTCAAGGCCATAGTCCTCTGGGAATTCGAGGTCGAGCGGGAAGGTGCTGCCCATGCCGACCTGGTCTTGCATGAAGGAGTCGTCCATGCCAACTTGATCAAAGGTGGCTGGCATGAAGGGCGCTCTGCCGTCTTGGCTTTGGGGTCTTGTCGGGATCAAAGGCAGCCGCGCCCGCACCGCCTGCGGAGGCAGCGGCTCCCACACCGCCTTCGAAGATGATGTTCTCGATGAGAAACGGTTGGCCATCTCGTCGTCACTGGTGACCGGCATTCTGTCGAACAGGTTGCATGCATTTCCTCGTCCCTCTAGAGGATGATCCACTGGCCACCGGTGTGGTGTTGAGGTCGATAGCCATGGGCACGGGTGTGGATGGCGCCACTAGGCTCACCTCCGACGAGCATTCCCCAGAGAAGCGGGAGGCTTGCAGATAGATATGGAAGCCGGGAATCGGCTGTGTGGTAGACGCGCGTGGCGACTCTGGCAGTACCACCCGAGGAAATGCCGACAACCCCATGCTCGCCGCGGCCACGGCGGCGGAGACGAGCACATGATAGCCAGGGTTTAACCCTAGGTAGAGCAGGGTCTCCCTCGTTGCCGTGACGACTCGGGCATTGGTTTCCTCCTGCTGTGCGGCGGCGGAGAGGGAGGCGGCAGCCGTGGTTCTGAGCTTTGCGTCCGCGCATGTCTTCGACCCTTTCTCTTGGCCGACTGCAGGGCCCACTGCTTCGGCGTCAACTGCTTCTTCTTGGGCGGTGCCGCAGTCTTGCAGGGTGCGCGGGGCTTGCCTTTGGCAGAGGCGATGAAGGTGAGGTTGGAGGAGGCGAGGCCGGCAGCGGCATCGAGGGTCGGGACGTCATCCATGGCGAGCGGGCGGGAGTTTTTTGAGAAAGTGGGGAAATGGTGGTGGTTGTGCCACCGACTGGCGGGCCAGGGAAGGAGTAGGCCGGCGTCGCGCGCATTCGTTTCGTGTCCACGCCAACGCAAATGAGATCCAAATTTGGGCCAGAAATGGATCGTCGGGCGGATAAAAAATAGACGCGCGTACGTTTGTGTCGGCGCGTTGTGCCAACTTTTGTGTCCGTTTTAATCCAAACAAACACGTGCGGACAAAATAGGTCGGCGCGTTGGAGTTGCTCTAAGGTCTTGAGTACATGGACCGAAGTGAACCAGTGAGAAAAGTACAGGGACCACCAGTGAATTTTACTCCTTTTTAAAGCTCGCTGAAAAGAGCAATTTCTCTCCTCCGTGGACCATCATCTGTTATCAATTTTCTCTGCAATTTTACTCCTTTTTTTTAGGATCTGTTTTACTCCTTTTTAATGCTCGCTGCAAAGAGAATCTAGTATGGTCTGAAACCATCATCCATTTTCTGTTATCTAAGCCATGTCGGCACGGCAAGACTGCCACCTTCTTCTCCCTTTGAATCAAACTTCCCGCCAGATTTCGAGTCAATCTGGTCCCTTTCGTCGCGTGTCGACGCGCCTCGGGTTGACACTCACACACACAGACGTGGACAGCATGGTTCGATGTTGCTTAAAAGCACTCGCGAATTTATTCGATTCAATCACATAGTACATAGTATTCACATGAGATTGAAGTCTGCAAGGAACAAAGATCGCACTAGAAATGGTGGCTCGTCGCACTTGGCTGCTGCCGCCGGTTCTCGCTGTCTGGCTGGCGGTGGCATTGCTCGCGGCGGACGCGGCGGCGCCCTTGCACCTCGAGGCGCTGCTGGCGTTCAAGAAGGGCGTCACCGCCGACCCGCTGGGCGCGCTGTCCGACTGGACGGCGGGGGCCGGCGACGCCGTCCGCGGCGGGGTGCCGCGCCACTGCAACTGGACCGGCGTCGCCTGCGACGGCGCGGGCCGCGTCACGTCCATCCAGCTGCTCCAGACCCAGCTCCAGGGCACGCTCACGCCGTTCCTCGGCAACATCTCCACGCTCCAGCTCCTCGACCTCACCGAGAACGGCTTCACCGGCGCCATCCCGCCGCAGCTCGGCCGCCTCGGCGAGCTCCAGCAGCTCATCCTCACCGAGAACGGCTTCGCCGGCGGCATCCCCCCGGAGCTCGGCGACCTGGGGAGCCTGCAACTCCTGGACCTCGGCAACAACTCCCTCAGCGGCGGCATCCCGAGCCGCCTCTGCAACTGCTCGGCGATGTGGGCGCTCGGCCTGAACACCAACAACCTCACCGGCCAAATCCCGTCTTGCATCGGCGATCTCCACAAACTCCAGATATTCGAGGCCTTTATGAACAATCTCGACGGCGAGCTTCCGCCTTCATTCGCCAAGCTCACGCAGATGAAGTCGCTGGACCTCAGCGCCAACAACCTGTCCGGCTCGATCCCGCCGGAGATCGGGAACTTCTCGCACCTCTGGATTCTTCAGCTGGTGGAAAACCGCTTCTCCGGACCAATCCCGTCGGAGCTCGGCCGGTGTAAGAACCTCACCAGGCTCAACATATACAGCAACCGATTCACCGGCGCCATCCCTCGCGAGCTTGGGGAGCTCGTGAACCTGGAGGAGTTGCGCCTGTACCACAACGTGCTGTCGTCCGAGATCCCGAGCTCGCTGGGGCGGTGCACGAAGCTAGTATCGCTTGGGCTGTCCACGAACCAGCTGACCGGCTCGATCCCGCCGGAGCTCGGCGAGCTCCGGTCGCTCCAGACGCTGACGCTCCATGATAACCGGCTCACCGGCACGGTTCCGACGTCTCTGACGAATCTTGTCAACCTGACATACCTGTCGCTCAGCAACAACTCCCTGTCTGGCCGGCTGCCGGAGAACATCGGGGCGCTCCGGAATCTCCGGAAGCTCATCATCCACAGCAACTCGCTGTCCGGCCCAATTCCGGTGAGCATAGCCAACTGCACGTTGCTGTCCAACGCGAGCATGTCATCAAACGAGTTGACAGGGCACCTGCCTGCTGGGCTTGGCCAGCTACAGGGCCTCGTGTTCTTTTCAGTGGGCAACAACTCGCTGAACGGAAGCATACCGAAGGACCTGCTCGACTGCGTCAACCTCCGCACTCTGGTCCTAGCAAGCAACAACTTCACCGGTGGGCTGTGGTAGAAGTACATGCTCTTTAAATAGTTTGCAAAAGTTACATGTTAAATTTCACACGAACAAACAATATAACACAGACATAATTATTTAATAACTGAAGTCCATTTTTGAAAGTAAACTGATAACATAAAGTAAAATTAATGACATGTTAATGTAACAAACTGAGTGATGTTCCAACTAAACATCTATTATAAAACTCTTAATATCTAAATGATGCGCTTTAAAAAAATTCTTTCATAATATTAGGAAAGTTGTCTTTAGCTTCATTCCCACGATGTTTTAGCAAGTATAATAAAAATTGCTTCCTCAATTCATATCCATCCTGCACAAACAATATATGTAGTTAGTATGAAAATTTCACGCTGAAGGTCTTAAAACATGTAACAGACAATACTCACCGCGCAAACCGACTTGACCAATTCTTTACCATTCCATCAGAGCATAAAATGAAAAACAAAATAGCCAGACACATTCCTGCAAAACTTTAAATTAATAATATAAAGAATATAGTGATAACAAAAATAAATGTTTATGTTATGAATTCATTACCCGTCGATACTCGTTGGAATACCAAACGGAAATAAACGTTGCCATTTAGATATATCAGAATTTCCAACCAGGTAGCTTTATTTCGAGTGCTTCTTTGAAATTCCCTGCAAAACTTTTTAATTTCAGTTCATGCCTTAATTTTTTATCCTCTGACGATTGTGATGTTTAAATAGGATCCATAATATATAGACGACGTGCCTCTTTGTCGATGACATATACGATGTATCGGCCGATGGATGCATAGGGAAGATAAATCTACAAGTGGAGCTATTAGAAACAACAATAAACCATGATAACAATAGACAAAATACTTTACTTATCATACTGCACGATGAGATGTTGTTTAGGCCAGCTATCAAATAATGTTGCCAACGTACGGATAGTTTCCTTCTCGCAAAACTTTTGACCTCGTGTTGACTCTAGCATCATGGACTAAGTAAAAAAAGAAATATTATTTCAACATGTTGATACTAATGACACATAGAACGAAGAGTTACAATAACTTACACAAAATCTTAGATCCATGTAGTGTATAGGAGGGTCTGTGAACAATACTCACTCGTCACATACTAGTATATGCACGACAGTGTTGAAGCAATCATTGTCCATAGGTTGCTCCATGTTAAGTATGCACTGAACTTTCTTAAGACTTAAGCCCATTGGATCGGGAGTCGAGCTCCGGACCCATACCTTCCTAAAAATTGGATGGTAAGAAGAAGAATAATGTGTTGGGGAGCATAGTGATTTCAAAAAAAATTCCTACGCACACGCAGGATCATGGTGATGCATAGCAACGAGAGGGGAGAGTATTGTCTACGTACCCTCGTAGACCGTAAGCGGAAGCGTTTATCAACGCCGTTGATGTAGTCGTACACCTTCACGATCCGTCCCGATCAAGTACCGAACATACGGCACCTCCGCGTTCAGCACACGTTCAGCTCGATCACGTCCCCGCCTTCTCGACCCAGCAAGAGGGGCGAAGTAGTAGATGAGTTCCGACAGCACGACGGCGTGGTGACGGTGTTGGTGAAGAACAATCTCCGCAGGGCTTCGCCTAAGCACTACGAAAACTATGACGGAGGATAAACTAGAGGGGACGGGATAGCCGACACACGGCTTGGTGTTTCTTGATGTGTCTTGGGTGCTAGCCCTACCCCTCTATTTATATGTTGAGCCTTAGGGTCGAAACTTGGAGGAAAAGCCTCCACAAAGTCGGTTTCACCCGAAAGGCAAGAGTCCATCTCGGACTCCAGGGCCAGACGGCAGGGTTCCCGGCATCTGGCCCCTGGACTCCGCAAAACTACCTTTTGCGCTTTCCAAAAACCTTGTGGGCTTTCCCCTTTGGCCCAAATAAAGTGTTCTCGTACCCAAACATTTTGGGGAACATCCGGAACCCCTTCCGGTGAATTCCGGAACCCTTCCGGAGACCAAACACTATTATCCCATATATCAAACTTTATCTCCGGACCATTCCGGAGTTCTTCGTCGGTTACCAACATACATAACTCATAAATACTATATCGTCAACGAACGTTAAGCGTCCTCGAGAACTATGTAGACATGACCGAGATATTTCTCTGGTCAATAACCAATAGCGGAACCTGGATGCCCATATTGGCTCCTACATATTCTACGAAGATCTTTACCGGTCGAACCGCATAACAACATACGTTGTTCCCTTTGTCATCGATATGTTACTTGTCCGAGATTCGATCGTCGATATCTCAATACCTACTTCAATCTCGTTACCGGCAAGTCTCTTTACTCGTTCCGCAATACATCATCCCGCAACTAACTCATTAGTTACAATGCTTGCAAGGCTTATAGTGATGTGCATTAACGAGTAGGCCCAGAGATACCTCTCCGACAATCGGAGTGACAAATCCTAATCTTGAAATACGCCAACTCAACAAGTACCTTCGGAGACACCTGTAGAGCACCTTTATAATCACCCAGTTACGTTGTGACGTTTGGTAGGACACAAAGTGTTCCTCCGGTAAACGGGAAGTTGCATAATCTCATAGTCATAGGAACATGTATAAGTCATGAAGAAAGCAATAGCAACAAACTAAACGATCAAGTGCTAAGCTAACGAAATGGGTCAAGTCAATCACATCATTCTCCTAATGATGTGATCCCATTTAATCAAATGAAAACTCATGTCTATGGTTAGGAAACATAACCATCTTTGATCAACGAGCTAGTCAAGTAGAGGCATACTGGTGACACTATGTTTGTCTATGTATTCACACATGTATCATGTTTCCGGTTAATACAATTCTAGCATGAATAATAAACATTTATCATGAAATAAGGAAATAAATAATAACTTTATTATTGCCTCTAGGGCATATTTCCTTCATAATGTACGTCCGCACATTAAATATTGATACATGATACTTACTCCAAACACCCGGCATCATCGATCGACATGATGTTGTTGTAAAGGCCAGCAAGTAATTCATATTGGTCTGTGGGTATGATAGTGATTGGGGCAGGATGTTTGTCTTTGACTACGTCAGGTGGATTCTCGAGGATCTCGAGATCAGAATTAGCTAAAGTTTCTTCATCGTCAGGTTGATGGTATATGGGACTTCCTTTTAGCTTATTCAGCTCTGAATCGAGCAAAATGACAGCTAATTTTTGTCAAAAATGTTTCATATCCTCCTACAAAATATATAAAAAATTGATATATTATTTTGAGATAAAATAACGAGATAATGTATAAAAAGAAAATACCTGGTGAACTGGTATGACAGTGCATCTGCTATCCAATATTCCATATAACTTGCGGTCTATTCTTTATCATGGCAGTACAAAGACTAAAGTTACATTTAGGTCTAAGCGAGGCGAAGACGTGCGACTGTCATCCCGTCATCCCCCCCACAACACACACACACACACGAGAGCCGGACAAAACTTTATGTAGTAGACAGTCGGGAATTCGCCATGCTAAGATCCCGTAGGACCAGCGCACCAGAACAACAATCGCCGTAGATGAAGAGAAGCATAGGTTAGAAGAATCTAACCCAAAGACACACGAATGAAGATGAACGAATGTAATGCCCACGATGCGGCTATATCTCCCACGTGTCGGGGCATGACTTAGAGGCATAGCCCCATGGTAGGTTTGTCACAAGAGGGTAATCTTCACACAATCCCATGTACTGAATGAGAAAGGGATAAAGAGTTGGCTTACAATCGCCACTTCACACAAATACAAGTTAAACATACATCATCCAAAATACAATCAAAGTCCGACTATGAAACCAAAATAAAAGAAGACAACCCCAAATGCTAGATCCCCGATTGTCCCAACTGGGCTCCACTACTAATCAACGGGAAACAAAACAAAACAACGACCAAGATCTTCATCAAGCTCCCACTTGAGCTCGGTTGCGTCACCTGCACTGGTATCATCGGCACCTGCAAATGTTTGGAAGTATTTGTGAGCAACAAGGACTCAACAATCTCACACCCGTGAGATCAAGACTATTTAAGCTTATGGGTAGGGGAAGGTAGTGAGGTGGAGCTGCAGCAAGCACTAAGCATATATGGTGGCTAACATATGCAAATAAGAGCGAGAAGAGAAGCAACGCAACGGTCGTGAAGCTAGAAGTGATCAAGAAGTGATGCTGAATCTAATTACGCACAAACATAACACAAGAACCGTGTTCACTTCCCGGACTCCACCGGAAAGAGACTATCACGGCTACACACGCGGTTGATGCATTTTAATTAAGTCAGGTGTCAAGTTCTCTACAACCGGACATTAACAAATTCCCATCTGCCCATACCCACGGGCACGGCTTTCGTAAGTTCAAACCCTGCAGGGGTGTCCCAACTTAGCCCATCACAAGCTCTCACGGTCAACGAAGGATATTCCTTCTCCCAGGAAGACCCGATCAGACTCGGAATCCCGGTTACAAGACATTTCGACAATGGTAAAACAAGACCAGCAAAGACGCCCAAATGTGCCGACAAACCCCGATAGGAGCTGCACATATCTCGTTCTCAAGGCACACCGGATGCGCATCCCGTACAACTAAAACCAACTCTCAAGTTTCTCCGAGGTGGCGCTACAAGGGGCTCTACTTTGGACCAACACTCAAAGGAGCACTGGCCCGGGGGGGGGGTTAAAATAAAGATGACCCTCGGGCTCCGGAAACCCGAGGGAAAAAGGCTTAGGTGATGCAAATGTAAAACCAAGGTTGGGCCTTGCTGGAGGAGTTTTATTCAAAGCGAACTGTCAAGGAGTTCCCATAACACCCAACCGCGCAAGGCATGCAAAATCAAGGAACATAACACCGGTATGACGGAAACTAGGATGGCAAGAGTGGAACAAAACACCAGGCATAAGGCCGAGCCTTCCACCCTTTACCAAGTATATAGATGCATTAAAGTAAATATGATATAATAATGATATCCCAACAATATCCATGTTCCAACAAGGAACAAACTTCATCTTGACCTGCAACTAGCAAGGCTATAAGAGGGGCTGAGCAAAAGCGGTAACATAGCCAAACAACGGTTTGCTAGGAAAGGTGGGTTAGGGGCTTAACATGGCAATATGGGAGGCATGATAAAGCAAGTGGTAGGTATCGCGGCATAGCAATAGAGCGAACAACTAGCAAGCAAAGATAGAAGTGATTTCGAGGGTATGGTCATCTCGCCTGCAATCCCGCAAGGAAGAAGAACGATTCCATGAAGAAGGCAAATGGACGTAGTCGAACGGATCCTCACAATCGCGACGTTATCGGAACTAACCCGAAGAAGCAACACCGGAAAGAAGCAAACAACATAGTAAACAACCATCACATATGAAAGGATCGATATGGTTGACTAGAGGGGGGGGGGTGAATAGGCAACTAACAATTTTTAGCTTTTCTTTAACAATTTAAACTTTGCATCAAAGTAGGTTGTCTAGATATGCAACTAGGTGAGCAACCTATATGATGCAATAAAGATAGAAACACAAGCAAGCAAGAGATATATCACAAATAAGCTTGCACAAGTAAAGGCACGAGATAACCAAGAGTGGAGCCGGTGGAGACGAGGATGTGTTACTGAAGTTCCTTCCCTTTGAGGGGAAGTACGTCTCCGTTGGAGCGGTGTGGAGGCACAATGCTCCCCAAGAAGCCACTAGGGCCACCGTATTCTCCTCACGCCCCTCACACAATGCGAGATGCCGTGATTCCACTATTGGTGCCCTTGGAGGCGGCGACCGAACCTTTACAAACAAGGTTGGGGCAATCTCCACAACTCAATTGGAGGCTCCCAACGACACCACGAAGCTTCACCACAATGGACTATGGCTCCGAGGTGACCTCAACCGTCTAGGGTGCTCAAACACCCAAGAGTAACAAGATCCGCAAGGGATTAGTGGGAGGAATCAAATTTCTCTTGGTGGAAGTGTAGATCGGGGCCTTCTCAACCACTCCCGAGCAAATCAACAAGTTTGATTGGCTAGGGAGTGAGATCGGGCGAAAATGGAGCTTAGAGCAACAATGGAGCTTAGGGTTGGAAGAGGTAGTCAACACGAGGAAGAAGACACCCCTTATATAGCTAAGGAAGAAAAACCAACCGTTATCCACCTACCAGCCCGCGACCAGCGGTACTACCGCTCTAGAACAGCGGTACTACCGCAAGGCCACACGGTACTACCGTGAGGAGCCGCGGTACTACCACAGCAGCAGCAGTAGCTAGGGCAGACCTTAAGCACATTGGCTGAGGACGGTACTTCCGCAGACGCGATACTACCGCTCCCCCTTGCGGTACTACCGCAAGGCAGGGAACCCCAAGCCTAGGAAGAGCGTGGATAACAGAACATCCGTGCCTACTTCCGCTAGAAAACGGACGTAGCAAAAATCCGACACAGTACTACCGCAGAGGAGCGGTACTACCGCCTGGCAGCTGAGTCAGGCCGCGCACGGTACTACCGCGCAAGGGATGCGTACTACCGCGGTAGCGCGGATGTAAAAAATTACATCTGCCCCTACTACCGCGAGGGAGCGGTACTTGGCCTGGGGGTCACGGTACTACGGCTCCAGAGGAGCGGTACTACCGTGGGCACCTGCGGTACTACCGCGCCACAGCACGGTACTACCGCTCACTAGGGAGCAGTACTACCGCAAGCCAACACAGCAGCCAGAACAAGGTAAAGAGATAAAAACGGAGGATGCTCCAAGGTGCAGGGGAAAGGAGGGGACTAGAAAGAAACGTGTACGTGATGATTCCACCCGAACCTTTCTGACGCGGACCCCCTCTTAATAGTACGGCTTTCCTACGACTCAAATCCACCAAAAAGAAACATAGAAAAACACCGTCTTCAATAGTCTTCGAGGGACACCAAACCGTCTTGTGCCTAGCGAAGAAACGTCTTGGAAACTCAAGACACACGATTAGTCTGCAAACACATTGTCATCAATCACCAAAACACCTTAGGGATAAATATGCCCTTACAATCTCCCCCCTTTTGGTGGATTGATGACAATACGGGATTTGCACAAGGGAAATAATATTAAGCAAACGCAAACCCCTCCTCTCTAGAATATAGACGGGCTCCCCCTAGATGTGTGCCAACTAGAAGGGTGCTTTGACTGCACGGCACACATACTAGGATCAAAGCTCCCCCTATATTATAGAGACAAGGCATATCTTGCAATAGCAAGGCTAACACTAGACATAGCACAAACATAAGCTCACTAAGATAGAATAGAGTGCATATGTCTTACACCATATGAAGGATAAGTCTCAAAGGCACAAACCAAACAAAGGCAAACGAGGTCCAAACGACAAAGCAAACACACCAAACACGACACACGACTCGCAAACACGCAAATCCCTACACCCTCTCCCTCTTTCGCATCGAGACGCCAAAAAGGCATCATCCCAATGCTCCTCGTGCTCCTCGTCAGACTCGGCGGCGAGGACGGTGTCCTCGATGTCCTCCTCAGAACTAGTCCACTTGAAACCTTGCTTCGCCATCCATGCAGCCTCTGGCATGATGGCATCCTCAGAACCGCCAGAGACATCCTCTCCAAAGAGCCTCATGACCTTCTTGTCACGGCGGTGACTCTCCTTGGATGCCACGTGAGTCCTGTACTGCCCCTTCGCCTGCATGCAGAAGAGAGTCTTCATCTTTTCCTTCAACTTCTTGGCCCACGACGACTCAGAGGAAGGTGGGGAAGACCTAGCAGCACGGTCCTCAGCAACATCCTCTGCACCAGCCTCCTCCTCACCAACAACCCTCCTAGCAGCAGACGCCTTAGCACGAGTAGTAGTGTTGGCTCAGTTGAGCTTGACGCGGAGACTGATGGACTCATACCGAATCCAGTCTAGAGCAAGGAACTCATCACCAGGGTACATCTTCTCCCAAGTCGTGGAGATCAACAAAAACATGTATGGTCCATAGATAGGTACCTTGCGGGTGTACACCGCAAACCGAAGCTCACAGCACATGATGTGTGAGACATCAAGTGGCTGAGTCTGAGACGAACGTGCCTCGGCGCACAGGAGCATCATGTCCACCAGATAGGAATGAACCTTGTCCTTGTCGCTAATGCAAGGGAACAGAGTGTTGTGGAAGATGCGATGCATGATATCCAGAAAAGAGTTCAGCACCCAAGTCGACTTGCCACTGGGAAGCACCTTCTCAACATAGTACGGCTGAAGCAAGTTCTTGTTAGCAGACTCAGAATTGGCGTGGGGGCGAACACCAACGGGTGTGTGAAGTCCGTCATCAGGAACGTGGAGCAGACCCATGAACTCCTTCCAGGTAGCAGACAACTGACGGCCATTGGTCATCCAGGTCATCCTCCGCTCATCCCTGGGGTGAAAGTAAACTAAGGCAAAGAACTGACAGATAAGCTCAGGGTCATAGTCAAGGTGGAAGGAGATCACATGCTCAATAGCGAACGGCTCCACCAAATCCAGAGCTTCTCCAAAATACTCCCGAAACTTGTCCTTCCTCATGTGATTCATGTCTATCCACTTGACATCCACGAAGGTATTCTGCTTGTTCTTGATCACATCCAGATAAATGAGAGACTGCTGCTTGGTCCAAAACAACTCAGTGCCTCTGAGGATAGCACGAGCATTCACATAAGGGTTGATCTTCCGGCGTTCGACGTACTCATTGAGGGGAATATCGTCCATGCCCTTAACAGGTTCCTTTGCTTGCTGGCAGTGGTCTTGACATTGCGCTTGGGGGCACTGGAGCCCTCTGGTGCTTCATCTTGAGGATTGCGCAGTCGCTTGGAGCCAGTGTCACGACTGGGATTGGAACGGCAAGAGCCACCACCTAAGACACAAGAGAAAGCACACACAAAGAGCGAGAAGAATCAATGCAAAGACCACGGCAAAGCAAGGGAAACAAGTAGAAATCATACGGGATAAATGCCACAAGGAAGAAGGGACAACAACGGTAGTGCCGCCTGGTCATGCGGTACTAAAATTTTAGTACCGCTCCTACTCGCGGTAGTACCGTGTGAGGATACGGTAGTACCATGGGTTGGAGCGGTAGTAAGATCTTAGTGCCACAGAACGTGCGGTAGTACTGCATCGTACGAGTGGTAGTACCGGACGAGCGGTAGTACCGCATCAGAGGCACGGTAGTACCGCACAGCGTCAGATCCGAGCCCACTTTTGAATCTGAGAAGACGCGCGAAACCACGTTGGAACTATGGTTGATCACATCTACCACGGGACAATATATCAAGTAAAATGTCTATGCAACACTACTCTTCTACAACCTTCTCTTGCAAAGATTTGGCCTAAAATCTCAAGAACACAAGCATCTCCCCAAAAACCTAGAGACAAGAGAACCAACAAGAAAGAGAGGGATTTGGGGAAAAACCTTGGTCCATGGCAAGAGGAAGTGGTGGGGAATGATCCCACCAGTCGGAATCCAAAGAGAGCATCCGGAGACAGAGATCCGGCGAGGGACTCCGGCCCCATTCTTGAGCGAGAGAGAGAGAGAGACGAAGTGGGGGAAACTGACGAATGGGTATGGGGAAGTTAGAACCCCCCCATTCCCGTCCTTATCCCCACGCGCCTCCGACAGCGTGGTAGTACCGCTTGGGCGGAAGGACCGCACCAAAGCGGTAGTACCGCGCTGGGCCGGTAGTACTGTACACTTCACACATGGTAGTACCGTGGCAGGCCGCGGTAGTACCATGAGCTCAAGAAGAAGCACATTTACAACACAAGAGAAAGAGTGGTCTTCACACGGAAACTTCAAACGAACACCACACCACCCAACAAGCTCAAACACGAGGAGAAGAAGGGGCAAAAAGACAACAAGAGACGGCCACGAGACACAACCTCTCCAACGAGAGGGCAGTGGCTAGAGCCACCTATGTTTGAGTCAATTGGTATGGCACCGCGAAGAATTATCCTTGGGCCCATGACCAAAACTCGTCTTTGAAGCACAAGTACCATCAAACATGGCTAATGTGAAAGACTTGATCAATTTATGCATAATGGGGGGGGGGAGGGAGAGTTCATTGAGAGAACAACACTCCCCCTATGTTCATGCTTACATCTAAACAAGACAACAAGTTGAGTATGGTGGGGTGTGCAACGGTTCAAGCAATATTGCTCGAATCAATGATATTTAGCTCATGCCTTAACTCGCGAAATCTTGCTTCATCGAACGGCTTCGTGAAAATATCTACAAGGTTATCATGAGTGTTGACATAGTTGAGCTCGATCTCCCCTCGCCTAATGTGATCCCGGATGAAGTGATACCGAATCTCAATATGCTTCGTCTTGAAGTGTTGCACCGGGTTGAGAGAAATCTTGATGGCACTTTCATTGTCACACCAAAGAGGAACTTTGTCACAAATGACACCGTAATCCTTTAAAGTTTGCCTCATCCATAAGAGTTGTGCACAACAACTACCGGCCGCTACATACTCCGCTTCGGTGGACGAGACACACAACTTTGCTTTTTGGAAGACCAACTTACCAAAGAGCAACCAAGGAATTGGCACCCTCCAGAAGTGGACTTCCTATCCACTTTGTCTCCTGCCCAATCGGAATCCGAATACCCTACAAGCTTGAAGTTTGCTCCTCTTGGGTACCATAAGCCCAAGTTTGGGGTATGAGCCACATATCGAAAGATTCGCTTGACCGCCACAAAGTGGCTTTCCTTAGGTGCGGCTTGAAACCGTGCACAAATTCCCACACTCAACATGATATCCGGTCTAGATGCACAAAGGTAAAGCAAGGAGCCAATCATGGAGCGATATACCTTTTGATCCACCGCTTTACCATTGGGATCTATGTCAAGTTGGCACTTGGTGGGCATTGGAGTGGAAGCCGGCTTGACATCACTTAGCTTGAATCTCTTGAGCATGTCTTGAGTGTATTTGGCTTGGTTGATGAAGGTTCCATCTCTTCTTTGCTTCACTTTGAACCCTAGAAAGAACTTCAACTCTCCCATGGAAGACATCTCGAACTTTGAGGTCATGAGAGCAGCAAATTCCTCATTGAAAGCTTTGTTAGGGGAACCAAAGATAATATCATCAACATATAATTGGCACACAAACAACTCCCCTTTGACCTTCTTAGTAAAAAGAGTGGGGTCGATTAGCCCAACTTCAAAACCACGGTCTTGTAACAACTCGGTAAGGTGGTCATACACGCACGTGGGGCTTGTTTAAGGCCATAGAGTGCCTTATCGAGTTGATATAAATGATCGGGAAAGTAGGGATCCTCGAACCCCGGGGGTTGCTTGACATAAACCAATTCATTAATAGGACCATTAAGAAAAGCACTCTTCACATCCATTTGTTGAAACTTAAAGTTATGATGAGAAGCATATGCAATCAACATGCGAATGGATTCAAGACGAGCAACGGGAGCAAAGGTTTCACCGTAGTCGATACCCTCGACTTGGGAGTAGCCTTGTGCTACCAAGCGAGCATTGTTGCGAATGATAATCCCATGGGCATCTCGCTTGTTCTTAAATATCCACTTGGTTCCAATGACATTGTGGTTCACCGCCGGCCTTGGCACCAATCTCCACACGTTGTTGTGCTCTAAGTTGTTGAGTTCTTCGTGCATAGCATTGAGCCAATCCGGATCTTCGAGCGCCTCATAGACCTTTTGGGGCTCAACACAAGAGACAAACGCGTGATGTTCACAATAGTTTGCTAATTGTCTACGAGTGCTTACCCCCTTTCTTAAGCTTCCAAGCACATTTCTCATGAGATGATCCTTGGTGGAGAGCTTGGAAGCAACCTTGGCGGCACAACGCTCCAATTCCTCCTCGGGGATGAGACGAGGAGTGGTCACTTGATCATCTTGAGCGTCGTCTTGAGCTTGTTCTCGTTCTCGTGGAAGCTCTTGATCTTGAGCTTGCTCGGAGGATGGAACTTGACCTTGGGCATCACTTGATGTTACAACACCATCTTGAGATCGATCTTGCCCTTGGTCTTGTTCATGAGGTTGAGGGCCCACACTTTGTTCTTCGGAAGCATGTGGGTCTTGGGTTGGTGAAGGTTCCACTTGAGTAGAACATTGTCCTCATCCTTCGGCCACAAGGGGTTCCTCAATGGGTAGGATAAGACCAACACCCATTCTTCTTATGGCTTGAGGAGGAATTTCATCACCTACATCACAAGTACCACTTTGCTCCACTTGGGAGCCGTTATTCTCATCAAACTCCACGTTACACGTTTCCTCAATAAGTCCCATGGACTTATTGAGAACACGGTAAGAATGAGAGTTTGTAGCATAACCAACAAATATGCCATCATGAGCTCTAGCCTCAAATTTAGACAAATGGACACCTTTCTTGAGAATGAAACACTTACACCCGAACACCCGGAAGTACTTGAGGTTGGGCTTGTTACCGGTGAGTATCTCATATGGAGTCTTGTTCAAGCCTTTGCGGAGGTAGAGCCGATTAGATGCATGGCACACAGTGTTGATGGCTTCGGCCCAAAAGTTGTAGGGAGACTCGAACTCCACCATCATGGTCCTTGCCGCATCCATCAATGCCAGGTTCTTCCTCTCCGCTACACCATTTTGTTGAGGGGTATAGGGTGCGGAATATTAATGCTTGATTCCCTCATCACTCAAAAACTCATCCAAGGTGTAGTTCTTAAACTCGGAGCCGTTGTCGCTTCTTATTATCAAGATCTTTATATTATGCTATCGTTGAGCTTCATTTGCAAAGTCGACGATGGTTTGTTGGGTCTCACTCTTCCTCTTGAAGAAATATACCCAAGTGTATCTTGAATAGTCATCTACAATCACCAAGCAATACTTTCTACCCCCAAGACTATCAAAGGATGGAGGTCCAAAGAGATCCAAATGAAGGAGCTCCAAGGGCCTCTTCGAATAGATGATAGTCGTGGGAGGGTGAGCCTTCTCATGTAGCTTTCCTTCGATGGAAGAACTGCAAGCACGATCTTTGGCAAAACTAACATTTGTTAGTCCACGGACATGGTCCCCCTTGAGAAGACTTTGCAAAGATCTCATATTGACGTGGGCTAAACGGTGATGCCAAAGCCATCCCACGTCAACTTTAGCCATTAGGCATGTCGCGGTCTTAGTGGGTCGCTCCGAAAAGTTAATCACATAGAGATCGTTCTCGACATGCCCAACAAAGGCTACTTTAAGAGTCTTGCTCCACAAGAGGGCCACGAACCAATATCAAAGAAAGTGGCAAAGCCCATGAGTGCTAGTTGACGAACGGAAAGTAAATTGTATGCAAGGGACTCAACAAGCATGACCTTCTCGATCGTAAGATCATGAGAAATGACAACTTTACCGAGTCCCAATACCTTAGAAGATGAGGCATCGCCCCACTCAACATTGGTGGGCATGGATGGAATCTTTTGCACGTCCACCACCAAGTCCTTGCTTCCAGTCATATGATTAGTAGCTCCACTATCGAGCAACCATGATCCCCCCCGGAAGCAAACACCTACAAGAGATCAATGCTTGGTTTTAGGTACCCATTTTGTAATGGGTCCTTTGATGTTAGTAACAAGGGTCTTAGGAACCCAAATAGACCATTCAATGTACTCATAAGGAGAACCAACAAATTTGGCATAAACATGCCCATCACTAGCGCGACACAACACATAAGAAGGGTTAAAGTCCCTGGCTTTGTTGGGAAGGGGAGCGTTTCCCTTCTTGGCACCAATACCCCTCATGGAGTTTTTCTCCTTCTCCTTAGTAGCACCCTCACTCTCCTTCACAAAGGTTTGCATGAGAGGAGGAGGTCGTTTGGCCTTGTCATTCTTCTTCTTGTTCTTGGACTTGGGCACGTACCCAATCCCTTCCTTGGCCACAACTCCCTTTTGGTTGGTCAAGAGGTCGTTGAGGTTCTTCTCCCCTTGTATGCAAGACGTAAGACCTTTCTCAAGTTGCACCTTTAGCTTAGCGTTCTCCTCAACAAGATGCACATGCTCACAACACCGGTTAGTAGCATTTGCATTATCAATTAACATCATATGAGGAAAAGTGGCTTTTTCCTTGGTTAGCTTTACTTGAAGTTGATCATGAGACTCTTTGAGGCTAGCATGAGCACCCTTCAAGACCTTGTGAGCCTTGTCAAGTAGATCAAACTCCTCTTTGAGTCTAGCAAGATCAACCTCAAGTTCGGCCTTCTCGGAGTTTAGCACACGAGAGACAATGAGAGCATGATCAAAATCTTTCTTTAACTTAGCATGATCAACGTTGTGTGACTCCTCAAGAGCCAAACGAAGACCACACTCTTCCTCAAGAGCATTGGAAAGATCCGAGATCTTATCGACATAGTCACGACTATGCCCCTCCATCTTGGAGATAGTATCTTCATGAGACTCGATCATGTCATTGGCTTCACCGAGTTGTTCCAAGAGAGCAATAAAATGCTTCTTGGATTTACCCTTGAGTTTAACCATAAAGGACTCAAGCTCATTTTCCTCCACATTAGATCCCCCACATTCATCAATGCAATCCGTCAAGGAAGGATTATTAATGATGGTAGTTTTGATGTTGGGAGTTACCTTGTTGGTGGCTTTAGCCATGAGACACTTGGCGGTGATGTTCTCATTGGGTGAGTCGAAGAGAGACACTCGTGGAGTTTTTGCAATGGCAACGGATGCCATGGCCACCGACTCACCATCTTCATCATCATCATCATCCTCATGGTACTCTTCTTGAACCACCAACGCCTTGTGAGGGATTTTCTTGGTGAAGTTGTTCTTGTTGGGGAAAGACTTGGCTTTGTCCTTTCGAATGAGCTTGCCACCATTGTCTTCCCTCTTCTCATACGGGCACTCCGCAACAAAGTGACTCACATTGCCACAATTGTAGCAAGTCCTTACACGTTGCTTGCTCTTCGTGCCACTTGAGTTGTTCTTGTTGAAGTTTGGCCTTGAGTTTTTCTTACTCCAAAATTGCCTTGAAGCAAGTGCCATGTGTTCATGATAGGCATACTTTGTATATTCGGGGTTGCTTTCCTCTTCTTCCTCTTCTTCTTCCTCTTCACCGCAAACCTTGGCCTTTAATGCAAGGTTGGGCTTCTTTGCCCTTTGAGAGCGAAGCACCGCATTGTCGGCGGTCTTGTCCAAGATGTTCATAGCCACAAACTCATCCAACACTTCACTTGAGGTCAGAGTGTGGAAGTCCGGCCTTTGACGAATGACGGAGGACATGGCCTTGTGGTAAGGCATCATTGCCTTGAGGAATTTGCGCTTGATCCAATTGTCATCCGTGTCCTTGATCCCGTGATCTCGGAGTGAGACCGTGAGTTTGGTTACTCTCCGATAAAGCTCACAAGGTTCTTCATCTTCTTTCATTGCAAACTCATCGGCTTCATCTTGCACCACTTCATAGTAGGAGCGTTGAATGCTTGCGCTTCCCCAGTAGAGCGAGACAACACAAAGCCATGCGTCTTTGGCCAAGGCGAAGGGCCGAAGATGAGGTAGATCTTTGGGTGGAATTGCATCTTGAATGATGAAGAGAGAATTCTCATTGAATTGATTATCCGCGGCTTCTCAAGGAGTGAAGTTGCTTGGATCATGCGGATGGAAACCTTCTTTAACAATTCTCCAAAGATTAGTGTTCACATGATTTAAATGACGCTTAAAGCGGTAAACCCAAGAATCAAAGTCCTCATTTTTCACAATCTTAGGGGGAGGACCGGCATGATTCAAATGAGTGGAAGGAACCGGTCCACCATAAACAAGTGGTGGTTCCACATGAGCAAAGATGCCGGTGCCACTTTTACCACTAGAAGAAGGAGCCTTTTCACTACTAGCTTCCCCCTTGTCGGAGATAGCATCCGTCACCTTGTCAGTGGTATCGCCCACTTTCAATGGTGCGGTGGATAGTTTAAGCCCTTCAAGGAATTTAGTAAACATGCTTTCAACCTCGGTCGTCATGGAGGTTTTCAATGTCTCCAAGGCCACATTGAACTCCTCACGAGAGACCGAGGTTCCCCCATCACCCGTAGACGAGATCGGATTCACACCGGAGTGTTCCTCCACACCGTCTACGGTATCAACCATACTCTTCGGACGGTAAAGTCCTTAATAAAGAGACGAGGCTCTGATACCAATTGAAAGGATCGATATGGTTGACTAGAGGGGGGTGAATAGGCAACTAACAATTTTTAGCTTTTCTTTAACAATTTAAACTTTGCATCAAAGTAGGTTGTCTAGATATGCAACTAGGTGAGCAACCTATATGATGCAACAAAGATAGGAACACAAGCAAGCATGAGATATATCACAAATAAGCTTGCACAAGTAAAGGCACGAGATAACCAAGAGTGGAGCCGGTGGAGACGAGGATGTGTTACCGAAGTTCCTTCCCTTTGAGGGGAAGTACGTCTCCGTTGGAGCGGTGTGGAGGCACAATGCTCCCCAAGAAGCCACTAGGGCCACCGTATTCTCCTCACGCCCTCACACAATACGAGATGCCGTGATTCCACTATTGGTGCCCTTGGAGGCGGCGACCGAACCTTTACAAACAAGGTTGGGGCAATCTCCACAACTCAATTGGAGGCTCCCAACGACACCACGAAGCTTCACCTCGATGGACTATGGCTCCGCGGTGACCTCAACCGTCTAGGGTGCTCAAACACCCAAGAGTAACAAGATCCGCAAGGGATTAGTGGGAGGAATAAAATTTCTCTTGGTGGAAGTGTAGATCAGGGCCTTTGAGGGAGTCCTAGATTAGGGGGTCTCCAGACAGCCGGATTATATCCTTTGGCCAGACTGTTGGACTATGAAGATACAAGATTGAAGACTTCATCTCGTGTCCGGATGGGACTCTACTTGGCGTGGAAGGCAAGCTAGGCAATACGGATATGTATATCTCCTCCTTTGTAACCGACCTTGTGTAACCCTAGCCCCCTCCGGTGTCTATATAAACCGGAGGGTTTTAGTCCGTAGGACAACATACAATCATACCATAGGCTAGCTTCTAGGGTTTAGCCTCTCTGATCTCGTGGTAGATCTACTCTTGTACTACCCATATCATCAATATTAATCAAGCAGGACGTAGGGTTTTACCTCCATCAAGAGGGCCCGAACCTGGGTAAAACTTCGTGTCCCCTGCCTCCTGTTACCATCCGCCTAGACGCACAGTTCGGGACCCCCTACCCGAGATCCGCCGGTTTTGACACCGACATTGGTGCTTTCATTGAGAGTTCCTCTGTGTCGTCACCATCAGGCTTGATGGCTCCTTCGATCATCGTTAGTGATGCAGTCCAGGGTGAGACTTTTCTCCCTGGACAGAATTTTGTATTCGGCAGCTTTGCACTGCGGGCCAATTCGCTTGGCCATCTGGAGCAGATTGAAAGCTACGCCCCTGGCCATCAGGTCAGGTTTGGAAGCTTAAACTACATGGCCGATATCCGCGGAGACTTGATCTTCGACGGATTCGAGCCTCTGCCTTGTGCGTCACACGGTCACGATGAGTACGATTTAGCTCTACCATGAGACAGTGTTCAGGAGATTGCACCGGCAGCCGCTCCGACCCTCAACTCGGAGCCAGTTGCGCCGTCCATGGACGGGTGGATGGACCCCGCCACGGAGGCCTTACCCTCAGCGGCGATCGATCCGAATATCGACCTTACCCTTCATGAGAGCCATGTTGCTAAACTGTCGGATCCTTCCCCGGCCACGGACTCTGAACCGCTTGCGCCCGTTCCTATTGAATCCAATTGGGCACCGATCATGGAGTTTACCTCCGCGGATACTCTTCGGCAGTCGCCCTTCGGTGACGTACTGAACTCATTAAGGTCTCTCTCCTTGTCAGGAGGATCCTGGCCGAACTATGTCCGACAGGATTGGGATGCGGATGATGAAGAAATTCGCCGCCCACCCACCACCCACTTAGTAGCCACTGTCGATGACTTAACCGACATGCTCGACCTCGACTCCGAAGACATCGATGGTATGGACGACGATGCAGGAGACGAACAGGAACCACTGCCCACAGGGCACTGGACGCCCACTTCATCACATGACGTATACATGGTGGACACACCAAAAGAAAATGACGACGAGGAACGGAAGGACACAACGAAGGCTTGTCCCCTCGAGAAGCAGTCAAAGCGGCGGCGTAAGCGCCGCTCCAAATCCTGCCTCGGCAGAAACAACGATCATATAGACCCAGCGTTAGAGCAGGATGAACCATTGCCGGATCACGGCAACACGGAGAATCAAACTGAACAACCCGACTCTGTCAAAGATAATAGTCCGGACGACATCACACCAGACAGACACCCGGAGCAACGGAATGCCCATCAAAGGCTTGTTGCTACCGCGAGGAGTCTAAAAAAGTAGAAGCAAAGGCTCAAAGCTGCGCAAGACACACTCAGAATCAGATGGAGTAAAGTACTCAACACAGCAGCGAAGTACGACGGTAATCGCCACACCAAGAGCTACCCGAAGCGGAAGTTGCTACCTGAATTCGATGAGGAGGCCTTAGATCCCCCGCAACCAAAAATTAAAACGGCCATCTGGCCGGATAGACGACCTCACGACCAACATAGAGCGGCAAACAACGCCGAACATGAGCCAATACGCGACCCACGCGAGGGCTCGCATCAAAAGGACGGCGCAACCAGATCCATCTATGGACCACGCAAGCGCGCTCCAGCATACCACGGTACACCCAGATACAGGGGTGCCGCACACCCCCTATGTTTCACCGACAAGGTGCTGGACCATGAATTTCCAGAGGGATTTAAACCTGTAAACATAGAGGCATACGACGGAACAACAGACCCTGGGGTCTGGATTGAGGACTATATCCTCCATATCCATATGGCTCGAGGAGATGATCTCCACGCCATTAAGTATTTACCCCTCAAACTCAAAGGGCCAGCTCGGCACTGGCTTAAAAGCCTCCCCGAAAGCTCCATTGGAAGCTGGGAAGAGATCAAAGACGCTTTTCGGGCGAATTTTCAAGGGACTTATGTCCGACCTCCGGAGCGGACGATTTGAGTCATATAACTCAACAGCCCGGAGAGTCAGCCCGAAAGCTTTGGAATAGGTTTCTTACTAAAAAGAACCAAATAGTCGACTGTTCGGACGCCGAAGCCTTGTCAGCTTTTAAGCATAGCGTCCGCGACGAATGGCTTGCCAGACACCTCGGCCAAGAAAAGCTGAGAACAATGGCAGCATTAACAAGCCTCATGACCCGCTTTTGCGCGGGTGAGGACAGCTGGCTAGCCAGATGCAGCACCAGCGACCGAAGTACATCCGAAGTTAGAGATGGAAATGGGAAATCACGACGCAGCAAAAATAATACGCGCCGGAATAAACAAGACAACCCGAAGAGCACGGCAGTAAACGCTGGATTCAGAAGCTCTCGGCCAGGTCAGCAAAAGCCGCCCTCTAAAGGCAGCAGAGACGAACTGTCCAGCTTAAACAAAATTCTGGACCAAATATGTCAGATCCATAGCACCCCTGGTAAACCCGCTAATCATACCCACAGAGAATGTTGGGTCTTCAAGCAGTCCGGCAAGCTCAACGCCGTACACAAGGGGGAGGATACACCAAGCGAAGATGAGGATGAGCCTCTCAAGCAAGACACTGGGGAACAAAAGAAATTTCCACCAAAAATCAAAACAGTAAACGTGTTACACGTGATCAAGGGGAGAAACAAAGTGGCACTCCGAGAGAAATACGCCCAAGGGCCTATCAGCGCGGAGTCCTGCCACTGGTTGTCCCAACCGATCACTTTTGACCATCGGGATTACTCAGCAAGTATCCGGCGTGCAGGATGGGCTGCCTTGGTATTAGACCCAATAATTGACGGATACCTCTTCACACGAGTCCTGATGGACGGTGGCAGCAGTCTAAACCTGATATATCAGGACACAATCTGCAAAATGGGGATAGACCCAACGAAAATTCACCACAGCAATACTACCTTTAAAGGAGCAACGCCAGGCCCAGGGGCTCATTGCACGGGCTCCCTGCTACTAGAGGTTATATTCGGCTTCCCCGATAACCTCCGTAGTGAAAATTTAACCTTCCACATTGCTCCGTTCCAAAGTGGCTATCAAGCACTACTTGGACGCGAAGCTTTCTCTCGATTTAATGCAATACCGCATTACGCTTCCCTCACGCTTAAGATGCCCGGTCCACGTGGCATCATTACAGTGAATGGAAATATTGAGCGATCCTTGCGGGCCGAAGAGAGTGTGACTGCCTCGGCAGCCGCACACTAAGAACGGCCTCACCAACTAAAGCATTTGATAGGTCGTCAAGACCACAGACACGGTTAAACGAGTCCGGTGCAGCTACATGTAATTCATACAGGTTTTATGGCCACACCCCTATTACAAATACAAGGGGCTCGACACGCGCAGACAAGTGGCAATTTTTACTCATCTTGAATTGTACATGGTTTCTTTAAACCTACCTTTTTGCACGACAACTTTTCACCTCAGTTTCTCTCTTTTACAGATGACCATCGTGCTACACCCGTCCAGGATATGGCACAACGGAGACACAGGTGCAGACGTGCAGCAGGGACCCGTTCGAAGGATTCTTTTTAGATTAAGACCCTGCGTAAACCTTTTTTACTGTCTCTTGTTGATACACATCCCTCGGATTCTCAGTACAATTGAGAAGGATGATGACGTCTTGGCATGTGGCCACGTTAGAATCATGCACGTACCTGGACACCAGGGGCTTCATACAAAGGGCACTGTTTAGGCCCGGTTTATACCACAAAGACCGAATACCTTAGGGAGTGTTCGGCGTCGCGAGTTTGGCCTTATATGCATCAACTCCGAATCATGTCTTTGGTCAAATGTTGGGTTTGCCCGGCTCCTGTGTTTTGCTGCCTTACGTTCCGCTCTATCGGCTAAGGCAGCACCAGTAGAACTATTGCGATTGTGCTGCGGTTCATCCGGACGAGCACCTCAGTAGAGAAAGCCGAAAACTGACTGTCATGATATAGCGTGAGACTGGTCAACCACTCGATGACCTATCGGAATGTTAAAATTCCTCCGCCTTAATGATGGGCCGTTTCCCGGCTAGGCATGTACGCACCTCGAATTCGGGAGTGCGCAGCCACCAGGGGCTATATAGTAGCCCCACTGTCAAACTCCTATGGCTAAGTGAAAGTGTTAAAGCATTATAGTCTGGTTGCCTAGTTCGCTGCGCCATCACCTCCTTATTAGGACCAAGACGTTGGATTAAGTGTGAATACGCGTCTTCTGCGAACACCCCCGCATTATATGCGTGGGGGCTGAAGCCGACGACTGCAATCTTTCAGGTTATACACATGTATACATAAACGGCCGCACAGGAGGCATCATATTACTTTCGGGCAAAAGTATAAATACAACCTTAATAAATTTCATAAAAACATTGTGTTTACAATGGGAATACATGTCACTCAAACATAATATTCTTCGAGCACTAAGCCTCTATCAAATGAGCGCCCTCGAGAACTTCTTCGAAATAGTGCTCAGCAGCTTCTCGGCCTATGGCCGAACCCTGTGCCGCAACAGTGGTAGCATCCATCTCCGCCCAGTATGCTTTGGCATGGGCAAGGGCCATCCGTGTGAGCCCTCTATACACGCCGACCTCTTCATCGCATTGATGCGCGGCACCGCTCCAAGGAATTGCTGCACTAAGCTGAAATAGCTGTTCGGCTTCGGTTTTTCCGGCCACAGATGATTTATGACGGACCTCATGGCGAGTCCGGACAACCTGTTGAGTTCGGCCCATTCGGCTAGCTGATCAGTCAATGGAAGCGGATGCTCTGGAACGTTAAACTGCGACCAGAACAGCTTGTCCACTTCACGATCTGTTTGATCTCGGAAGTATTCGGCCGCATCGACAGCGCTCGCCGCCAAGTCCATATATGCGTCTGCCGAACTCCACAGCTGATCCAGAGGGGCATACCGCGGATCTCCGAACTTCCTCCACAACAAGAAGGGCTTCCCAGCCGCAATATCCCCGGCTTCACGCAGCTCTTGCTTCTTTACCCTCATAGCAGAGCGGGTGTCTATGGTCACCACCGCGACCTTTTCAAGGTCCGTCGCATTCGCTCGGTTTTCCTCTTCAAGGAGCTGGCAGCGGTCGGCAGTGTCTTTCAACTTTACAGCCATCTTGGCCATATTATCTTTTCTCTCGCAATGTGCAGCCTTTTCGGCTCTTAACTCTTCGGCCGCCTTTAAAGCGGCCGCATTACTAATTCTTGCTTGTTCCTTGGCTTGGGCAAGTTCCGCCCGAAGGGTCTCCATGGTGGCAGCTCCATCTGCAGTCACAACATAGTAAAGATACTGGCGTTATGCTGCTCTTACTATGTGACATTCACCAGAAAACATTACTTACCATGTACCTTGTCAAGCCGCTTGTTAACAAGCTCGATGTCGGCATCTGCCGCATCCAGTTGCCGCTTTAGCTCGGCAAACTCATTAGTCCGGCTAGCCACCGGAGTTTCTACCACCTGCACATAAAGGCGGTTTGCTTATTACCTAGGACTACGATCCTCTATTCGCCGCCGTTCTCGACAACAACCAGAGTCTCATGGGCTACTATCTACACAGGGTACACCTAAAAATGTGCGGTACTATCAAAAAGTATAATTTCACGTACCTCAAAGCCCGCCAGTAGACTCATAAAGGCTTCATGCAATCCGCTTTCGGCGGACGAAATTCTTTCCATCACCGTACCTATTAATGTATGGTGTTCTTCTGAGATGGCCGCTCGCTCCAACAGCTCCCTCAGTACGTCCGACCGCATACCAAACGGTGTCGGACTCTTTTGTTTCCTCTCTTCAAGAGCCGGATGCTGGGGACTTCGGGTGACTATAGGATTATCTTCTGGCCTCACCGGATCCGGAGAGGCCCTCCACGACGACACTTCAGGGTCGCCCGCTTCTTGAGCGGGGGAGTCTGGGGGAGGCGTTTCGCTCTCCATCATCTCCATAATAAGATCCGCTGAAGATGAGCTCTGCTGAGAAGGGCTAAGATCCGAACTGCAAGATAAATGCTTTGGTTATTTTCCTCAGAGATAAAGTAGTATATCTTCACTATTAAAGTACTTTTTGATTACTTACAGCTCGTTAGAGGGCAGATCCCCGCGCAGACTTTGTGCGGCAAGAGCACCATCCAAGGTAGGACCCTCTGGTGGAGACTTCTTCTCCTGCTTGGAAACCTTGGTTTCCGGATCTTCAGGGGTAGTCCTTTTCCTTCCCCGGAGTGATAGAATGTCACATTCCTCCCCTTGGTTATCCTCCCTCACGGAGGCGCCCGTTCCCTCGGTCGGAATAGGTAGCGGTGGAGGCCTGCTTTCGCCCTCTTTATTCCCCCCTTTATCTTCATGTGAGGGCTCCGGGCAAGGTGCTAGCTCGAGCATCTTTTCCAGTACCGGATTTTCCAAACCCTCGGGAAGGGGGGCCGAACACCAAATCATCTTCGCCTTTGTTAGCCAGTCCTGGTCAAAGAGCAATTTCTCAGAATGACGTCATGATAAATGATAGACAATGTGTTCGGCTAGAGGATTAATTACTTGGTCGGCGGTACGGTAGCTGCTCAGGCCCACGTCCTCGGTAGTATCCGGACACTCTATTTGGGGTCCGAAGAATGATTTATACATCTCCTCGTGCGTCGGGCCGAGGAAATTTTGAATAGTGCGCGATCCTTCTAGGTTGAACTCCCACATGCGGAGGGGCCGGCGTTTGCATGGCTGGATTCGTCGAACTAGTATGACTTGCATTACCATAATCAAACTGAAATCTCCTTCGAAGAGATCTTGAATGTGGCTCTGCAGTACAGGCACGTCCTTGGCTGGACCCCAGCTCAGCCCCCTACTAATCCATGACATCAGTTGTGGTGGAGGGCCTGAGCGGATAGCAGGGGCAGCTGCCCACTTGGCACTTCTGGGAGCTGTGATGTAAAACCACTCCCGTTTCCATAATCCGGACACCTCTGGAAAGGAACCTTTTGGCCACGGAGCTCCTGCTATCTTGCTTATTAATGCGCCTCCTCATGCTGCATACTGCCCTTCGACCGTCTTCAGCTTCACGTCAAAGGTCTTGAGCCACAGGCCGAAGTGAGGGGCAATGCGGAGGAAGGCCTCGCACACGACAATAAATGCCGAGATGTGGAGAAAGGAGTTCGGAGCTAGATCGTGGAAATCTAGCCCGTAATAAAACATCAACCCCCTAACGAAGGGATCCAGAGTGAGGCCTAGACCTCGGAGGAAGTGGGAGATGAACACGACATCTTCGTTGGGTTCAGGAGTAGGGATGACCTGCCCTCGGGCAGGCAGCCGATGTGAAACCTCGGCGGTCAGGTATCTGGCCGCCCTCAACCTCTTGATATCTTCTTCCGTAACGGAGGAGGGCATCCACCGGCCTTGAAGGCTAGATCCGGACATGATTGAAGGTCCGAAGCACCTGACCTGGGCTTTGAGTGTTAGAACTCGAGGCGGGGGGAGGATTCGATTGAGCACGGGAGGGAAAAAAAGTAAAAGCCTTGTCCCTTTATAAAGAGGGTGAATATCAAGCGTCCTCTCCGTAGCCGTTTGGGGCTTGCCTATAATCTAGGAGTCCTAGACACGGTTGGGTTACCCACAACCGTATTGATGAGAATCCCGTAATTAGGGGAACACGATCTCTGCTTCGACAAGACGTGTCAAGAAACCGCCTCGCGTTATGTGTGGAGCTGGTTAAAGAAAAACAGTTCGAATAATCACCGAGCCATGGCATGATGTCATGTTGCCAAAAGGTGTTGGCAGATTAAGATTTGTGGAAATATTATTCTCTCCATGGTGGTATGTGGAACTTATTTTTCAGGGTCAGACACTATCCTTGTATTCAAATTCTTCCGTGATATATTCGGAGGAAGAACCCGCCTTGCAATGCCGAAGACAACACTGCGTGCCGGACTCATCGTCATTGAAGCCTGGTTCAGGGGCTACTGAGGGAGTCCTGGATTAGGGGGTCTCCGGACAGCCGGATTATATCCTTTGGCCGGACTGTTGGACTATGAAGATACAAGATTGAAGACTTTGTCTCGTGTCCGGATGGGACTCTACTTGGCATGGAAGGCAAGCTATGCAATACAGATATGTATATCTCCTCCTTTGTAATCGACCTTGTGTAACCCTAGCCCCCTCCGGTGTCTATATAAACTGGAGGGTTTTAGTCCGTAGGACAACATACAATCATACCATAGGCTAGCTTCTAGGGTTTAGCCTCTCTGATCTCGTGGTAGATCTACACTTGTACTACCCATATCATCAATATTAATCAAGCAGGACGTAGGGTTTTACCTCCACCAAGAGGGCCCGAACCTGGGTAAAACTTCGTGTCCCCTGCCTCCTGTTACCATCCGCCTAGACGCACAGTTCGGGACCCCCTACCCGAGATCCGCCAGTTTTGACACCGACAGCCTTCTCAACCACTCCCGAGCAAATCAACAAGTTTGATTGGCTAGGGAGTGAGATCGGGCGAAAATGGAGCTTAGAGCAACAATGCAGCTTAGGGTTGGAAGAGGTAGTCAACACGAGGAAGAAGACACCCCTTATATAGCTAAGGAAGAAAACCCAACCGTTATCCACCTACCAGCCTGCGACCAGCGGTACTACCGCTCCAGAATAGCGGTACTACCGCGAGGCCACGCGGTACTACCATGAGGAGCCGCGGTACTGCCGCAGCAGCAGTAGCTAGGGCAGAGCTTAAGCACATGGGCTGAGGACGGTACTTCCGCAGACGCGGTACTACCGCTCCCCCTTGCGGTACTACCGCAAGGCAGGGAACCCCAAGCCTGGAAAGAGCGTGGATAACAGAACATCTGTGCCTACTTCTGCTGGAAAACGGACGTAGCAAAAATCCGACATAGTACTACCGCAGAGGAGCGGTACTACCGCCTGGCAGCTGAGCTAGGCCGCACACGGTACTACCACGCAAGGGATGCGGTACTACCGCGGTAGCGCGGATGTAAAAAATTACATCCGCCCCTACTACCGCGAGGGAGCGGTACTTGGCCTGGGGGTCACGGTACTATAGCTCCAGAGGAGCGGTACTACCATGGGCGTCCGCGGTACTACCGCGCCACAGCCCGGTACTACCGCTGGTGCCTACGGTACTACCGCTCACTAGGGAGCAGTACTACCGCAAGCCAACACAGCAGCCAGAACAAGGTAAAGAGATAAAAACGGAGGATGCTCCAAGGTGCAGGGGAAAGGAGGGGACTAGAAAGAAACATGTACGTGATGATTCCACCCGAACCTTTCCGACGCGGACCCCCTCTTAATAGTATGACTTTCCTATGACTCAAATGCACCAAAAAGAAACATAGAAAAACATCGTCTTCAATAGTCTTCGAGGGACACCAAACCGTCTTGTGCCTAGCGAAGAAACGTCTGGGAAACTCAAGACACACGATTAGTCCGCAAACGCATTGTCATCAATCACCAAAACACCTTAGGGATAAATATGCCCTTACAACATAAACATGGCATGATGCACAAACAAGTATGGTGCATGTCCGGTTTAATGAAGCATGGCATGGCAAAGTGCACAAACAATACTACAAATTAAGTGGAGCTCAATATGCAACGAGTTGCATATTGACAAAACACCACATGAGTTATTTAGTTCACTCTCATTTATGTACCCAACAATATGAAATGGTTTTAAACATGGCAAGAGATGAAACACGAGTAAAATACACAGTTATGCATTTTAAATGAGGCCGGAAACATCAAACAATAATTCCGGTAATTCCTCATGTGCATTAGCAATTTAATGCAACAACAATTTTTAACCATTTTAAATGTTATTATCATGATGCGGATGACATGTGCAAGTTATGCAATTTTATGAAAAAGTTGACATGAGCACATTGTGAAGCATTAGTCATCGTGGCGGAAACGAAAGGGGTGTCACGGCAACGAATCCGAAAATGATGCCACGACAACATAACGGTTCCGGTAGCTCATGGAGATACCGGTGCAAAAGGAAAAGTGACGGGAGCATGTCATGCAAGGATGGTGGGGTGGTCCTGGATACCGGGTTCCCCCGGTTTGACGATGATGCCAAGCGAGGGAAACAACTAACATTCACGGGAGGATACAACATCCAAACATGCATCTCATACAACACATGCATTCGTTCACGGGCGGTCTTCTCGGGGTTATACCTTCGAAGCATGCAAAAGGAACAGTTCTCGTTCTGTGCAAAGTAGAGGAAGTAGACGTTCTCGCGATGGTAGTGAAAGTAGCGGTTCTCGCGGGTCATAGAGGAAGTAGTTGTACTCGCGAACTTGTCGGTTCCACGGCGACGGTAGTAGAAGTAGTGGTACACGACGATGGTAGAGGTACTCGCGATAGTCATACACGAGTCTTGTGACCCACGGTTCTTCGGGCAACGGTGGTTGTGCATGGTTCATAGACGTTCATAGTCATGGTGAGGAACTTGACGAAACTCAAGGCGACGGTAGTTGTACATGGTCCACGAGTCGTTGATCGTTCGGGGTCCGACTTGTGGGTCTTGCCGATATGAAGGGGTACTTGGTGTTTTCGTAGATGTACTCTCGATCTTGGCGACGGTAGTCATTCCCGTTTGAGGGAGTCCTGGATTAGGGGGTCTCCGGACAGCCGGACTATATCCTTTGGCCGGACTGTTGGACTATGAAGATACAAGATTGAAGACTTCGTCTCGTGTCCGGATGGGACTTTACTTGGCGTGGGAGGCAAGCTAGGCAGTACGGATATGTGTATCTCCTCCTTTATAACCGACCTTGTGTAACCCTAGCCCTCTCTGGTGTCTATATAAACCGGAGGGTTTTAGTCCGTAGGACACAACAATAGTATATAATCATACCATAGGCTAGCTTCTAGGGTTTAGCCTCTCTGATCTCGTGGTAGATCTACTCTTGTACTACCCATATCATCAATATTAATCAAGCAGGACGTAGGGTTTTACCTCCATCAAGAGGGCCCGAACCTGGGTAAAACTTCGTGTCCCCTGCCTCCTGTTACCATTCGCCTAGACGCACAGTTCGGGACCCCCTACCCGAGATCCGCCGGTTTTGACACCGACATTGGTGCTTTCATTGAGAGTTCCTCTATGTTGTCGCCGTTAGGCTTGATGGCTCCTACTATCATCGATAGCGATGCAGTCCAGGGTGAGACTTTCCTCCCCGGACAGATCTTTGTGTTCGGCGGCTTTGCACTGCGGGCCAATTCGCTTGGCCATCTGGAGCAGATTGAAAGCTACGCCCCTGGCGACCAGGTCAGGTTTGGAAGCTTAAACTACACGGCCGACGTCCGCGGAGACTTGATCTTCGACGGATTCAAGCCTTTGCCTTGCGCGCCACGCAGCCATGATGAGTACGATTTAGCTCTACCATCAGACAGTGTTCAGGAGATCACACCGGCAGTCGCTCTGACTCTCAATTCGGAGCCAGTTGTGCCGTCCATGGACGGGTGGATGGACCCCGCCACGGAGGCCTTACCCTCAGCGGCGATCGAGCCGAACATCGACCTTACCTTGCACGAGAGCCGTATTATTAAACTGCCGGATCTTTCTCCGGCCACGAACTCCAAACCGCCCGCGCCCGTTCCTATCGAATCCGATTGGGCGCCGATCATGGAGTTTACCTCCGTGGATATCTTTCAGCACTCGCCCTTCGGTGACATACTGAACTGATTAAGATCTCTCTCCTTGTCAGGAGGATCCTGGCCGAACTATGTCTGGCCGGACTGGGATGCGAACGACGAAGAAATTCGCGGCCCACCCACCACCCACTTAGTAGCCACTATCGATGACTTAACCGACATGCTCGACTTCGACTCCGAAGACATCGACGATATGGACGACGATGTGGGAGACGAAGAGGAACCACTGCCCACAGGGCACTGGACAACCACCTCATCATACGATAAATACATGGTGGACACACCCAAAGAAGGAAATGGCGACGAGACAGCAGTGGATGACCCCTCCAAGAAGCAACCCAAGCACCGACGTCAGCGGCGCCGCTCTAAGTCCCGCCAAAGCAAAAGTGGTGATACGGGCACAGGAGATAATAACACTCCGGATAGTGCCGAAGATAATAACAATCCCCTCCAGCAAGATTTAGAGCAGGAGGATGCAGGAGCCAGCCCTCCTGAGAGAGCGGCAGATGGAGAAGCGGAGGATGATAATTACATGCCCCCTCCGAAGACGAGGCAAGCCTCGGCCATGATGAATTCGCCGTGCCAGAGGATCCCGTCGAACAAGAGCGCTTCAAGCGCCGACTTATAGCCACGACGAATAGCCTTAAGAAAAAGCAGCATCAGCTTCAAGCTGATCAAGATCTGCTAGCTGACAGATGGACTGAAGTCCTCGCGGCCGAGGAATTTAAACCCGAGCGCCCCTCCAAGAGTTACCCAAAATGCAGGTTGCTACCCCGACTGGAGGAAGAAGCGTATGACGCGGCTGATCGGCCACCTCGTGGCCGCGATAGAGAGGCATTCCAGCCAAAAACTCAGTCTGCACCCAGATGCCATTCAAATAAAAAGGCATGGGGAAATACGCCAGACCTGCGAGACGTATTGGAGGACAAAGCAAAACATGCAAGATCGATCTACGGATCACGAGGGCGCGCCACTATGCGAGACGATAAATGTCACGCCGGATACAGTAAAAGTCAATCCGGCCGGGCTGAACACAGCGGGCAAGACCCATTCGAGCTGCATCGCGATATAGCCCAATACAGAGGCGCCGCACACCCCCTATGCTTAACAGATGAAGTAATCGATCATCAAATCCCAGAGGGTTTCAAACCTGTAAATATTGAATCATACGACGGCACAACAGATCCTGCAGTATGGATCGAGGATTTCCTCCTCCACATCCACATGGCCCGTGGCGATGACTTACACGCCATCAAATACCTCCCACTAAAGCTCAAAGGACCAGCGCGGCATTGGCTTAACAGCTTGCCAGCAGAGTCCATTAGCTGTTGGGAAGATATGGAAGCCGCATTCCTCGACAACTTTCAGGGCACTTATGTGCGACCACCAGACGCCGATGACTTGAGCCACATAATTCAGCAGCCAGAAGAATCAGCCAGGCAATTCTGGACACGGTTCCTAACAAAGAAAAATCAAATCATCGACTGTCCGGATGCAGAGGCCCTAGCAGCCTTCAAGCATAACATCCGTGACGAGTGGCTTGCCGGCACCGTGGACAGGAAAAGCCGAAATCTATTGCAGCCCTCACGACACTCATGACCCGCTTTTGTGTGGGAGAAGACAGTTGGCTGGCTCGTAGTAACAACATATCAAAAAACCATGGTACTTCGGATACCAAGGACGGCAATAGCAGGTCACGTCGCAACAAACATAAGTGCCTCATTAACAACGATAATACCGAGGATACGGCAGTCAATGCCGGATTCAAAGGCTCTAAACCCGGTCAGCGGAAAAAGCCATTTAAAAGAAGCACTCTGGGCCCGTTCGGTTTGGACCGCATACTCGATCGCTCGTGTCAAATACACAGTACCCCTGACAGACCAGCCAACCACACCAACAGGGAATGCTGGGTGTTCAAGCAGGTCGGCAAGTTAATTGCCGAAGATAAAGATAAGGGGCCACATAGAGATGATGAGGAGGAGCCCCGGCAGCCGAACACCAGAGGACAGAAGAGGTTCCCCCCACAAGTGTGGACGGTGAACATGATATACGCAACCCACATCCCCAAGAGGGAGCAGAATCGTGCACTCAGGGACGTATATGCGTTGGAGCCAGTCGCCCCAAAGTTCAACCCATGGTCCTCCTGCCCGATCACCTTCGATCGCAGGGACCACACTACTAGGATCCATCATGGCGGATTCACCGCACTGGTCCTAGATCCAATCATTGACGGATTTCACCTCACTCGAGTCCTTATGGATGGCGGCAGCAGCCTGAACCTGCTTTACCAGGACACAGTGCGCAAAATGGGTATAGACCCCTCAAGGATCAAACCCATAAAAATGACATTTAAAGGCGTCATTCCAGGTGTAGAGGCCCATTGCACAGGCTCAATTACACTGGAAGTGGTCTTCGGATCCCCGGATAACTTCCGAAGCGAAGAATTAATCTTCGATATAGTCCCGTTCCGCAGTGGTTATCATGCACTGCCCGGGCAAACCGCATTTGCGAGATTCAATGCGGTACCGCATTATGCATACCTCGAGCTCAAGATGCCAGGACCTCGTGGGGTTATTACATTTAATGGAAACACAGAGCTCTCTCTCCGAACGGAGGAGCACACTGCGGCCCTTGCAGCAGAAGCGCAAAGCAGCCTCTCAAGGCAATCTACCAGTTCGGCATTTAAAGACCCAAACACCTTCAAGCGCGCTCGGAATAATTGGCAACTAGACCGCCTGGCACGATCTGAGCTCGCGTAGCAATGCGGTCCCCACCCCAGCCGCAGCCAAACGGCGAAATCCGTGCCACGCGTACATAACTACGCATTAAAAATACCATGGGCACAGGCGGGGAGGGGGGCACAACTACGGCACGCCCCAATACGCGGCTTAAACCGCACTAGGGGCTTCCTGCTTTGTTATTTTTCTCTTTCAGGACTTTAATCGCTAGAAACCCTGTCCGGCAGCATGATCGCCAAACACATGATGCAGCAACCAAGGAGGCAGAAAGCTACATCACACCACAGAACTCCCAGGTGGATTACGACAACGAGTGAAATATTTGCTTTAATACTATTCCTCGGCGTGCCCTTGGAAGGGACATAGTCCTACTTTTGGCTTATCGCACTATCTGTATCATTCTGCTTTAAACGCACCTTTTTGAATAAACAATGCATAGCATTAAGACTATTATTGCATTCTCCTTTTTTTATGTGTGTTCATTAATGATGCCTTGCAACTGTACACTTTGGTATGACCAACACACCAGGGGCTTAAGTACCCCACAATATGGTGTGAGAAGTCCGAACACTTTCACAAGTGCGGCACCCCAAACTTATAGCATTATATGCATCAACTCTGAATCATGTCTTTGGTCAAATGTTGGGTTTGCCCGGCTCCTATGTTTTGGTACCTTACGTTCCGCTCTATCGGCTAAGGTAGCACTAGGAGAACTACTGCGATTGTACCCCGGTTCTGCTGGGCTAAGAGCCTCAGTAGAGAAAGCTAAAACTGACTGTCATGATAAGGCGAGAGACTGGTCGCTGTTCAGCGAGGTTTCGAGTCCCTAAAGACTTATGCCGGTTAGAGCGAGGAGCCGGTCCTATCCGGCTTAAAGGCATGTATCGCGCCCCGAATTCGACCTTCCGAATACCAGGGGCTTCGCCGAAATTTAAAATTATAGAATTCTATGGCTAAGTGAGAGTGATAAAGCATTATTAGTCCGGTTGCCTTGTTCGCTGTGCTGAGCACCTCCCTCGAAGGACCCAACAATGGGAGCAAGAGTGCTCAGGTTTATCCCGAACACCCCAGCACTCGCGGCATGGGGGCAGAAGGCGAGGACTAGCCATCTCTCAGATTGGATAAACAGCCAAACAAAAGGTAATATTTTAAATTCAAACAAGCGTTGCATAGCGCATATGAAACAAGTTTTCATCATACATGATCACATGAGCAAGTTTACTCAAATATTACATCCTTTGAACATTCGTCCGCTACAAGATGGGCACCCTTCAGGACACCCTCATAATAAATTTCGGGGGTGCGATGCTCCTTACCCTGCGGCGGTCCTTCCTCGATCAGCTTCACGGTGTCTAGCTTGGCCCACTGCACCTTCACATGGGCGAAAGCCCGACGTGCACCTTCGATGCAGACGGACCGCTTGACGACTTCCAGCCATGGGCATGCATCTACAAGCTGCCTCACCAGGCCAAAGTAGCTGTTCGGAAGGGCGTCGCCAGGCCACAACCGAACTATAAAGCCCTTCATGGCCTGTTCGGCCGCCTTGTGTAGCTCGACCAGCTGCTTCAGCTGGTCGCTCATAGGCACCGGGTGTTCGGTTCCAGTATACTGAGACCAGAATAGCTTCTCCGTTGAGCTTACCTCCTCGTCCTAGTAAAACTGTGCGGCATCCGACACGTTGCGGGGAAAATCTGCGAATGCTCCTGGAGAGCTCCGGATTCGGGTAAGTAATAGGTAATTTACTTTCACATGCTTGCTTTGCATATAGAATGCCTTACCCGCCGCTATTTTCTTCATCACGTCAATCTCCTGAAGGGCCTTTTGGGCTTCGGCCTTGGCACTCTTTGCTCTCTCGAGGGCCGCGGCAAGCTCAGACTCTCGCGTCTTCGAGTCAAGCTCCAACGCCTCGTGCTTCGTCACGAGAGCCTGGAGCTCTTGCTGCACCTCGCCCACCCGAGCCTCTTGCCTTTCCTGCTCGGTGCGCTCCTTGGCTGCTTTATCTTCGGCCTTGGACATCGCTTGCTTTAGGGTCGCCACTTCGGTCGTGGCCCCTGGCAAATATACGATGATCCTGTCATTTTGCAATCGCGTCTTCTTTTATATATACATATCTATAGATAGGGTATTACTTACCCTTGTTCTCCTCGAGCTGCCTCTTAGCAAGGCCGAGTTCTTTCTTGGACCCCTCGAGCTCCTGCTTCAGTGTGGCGACCTCTGCAGTCAGTGCGGCTGAGGCCAGCAGCGAAGCCTGCATACGCATATTGACGTACTTATATTAGACTCCTGCGATATTATTTGATCCTCTGTTCGGCTTTTCTTTGTGAACACCGAACAAAGCATCAGGGGCTATTGTCTATGCGGTAATATTTTTCCTATATTTTAAACACTTACCTCAAAGCCTGTTAGAAGGCCGGCACAGGCTTCAGTCAGTCCGCTCTTGGCGGACTGAACCTTCTAGACCACCGCACTCATAATAGTACGGTGCTCCTCGTCGATGGAAGCGCTGCGAAGCGTTTCCAGCAGATTGTCCGGCGCCTCTGGATGGACAGAGGTCACCAGCACAGGCGTCTTGCCCCTCTTGGAAGGAGGCCGCCTGCCCGAGTCCGGAACCACTGGAGTATCCAGCGTGGTGTTCGGCTGAGGGCCGAACTCGGAGCCCTCAGGGGCCTTGTCCCCCTGCTCCCGGAGTCCGGAAGGTCGCCTTAAGGTGCCTCCGGGACTGTCTCCTCTCGACCCGGTGCCTCTTGAGACAGCACCTCAGCGTCATCCGCAGGGCAAGGGGAGGTGGCGGTCGGAAGTGGATCGCTATCCATATCCGACGAGCCCAAGGAGCCGTCCGATGATACATCGATACTGGCTCGTGGCGGCCTACCTAATCATGTTCGGCGTTAGGGAAAGTAGTGCGACAAAGGAATGCTATGAGTTACTCTGGTATCCGAATACTTACGACCTCCCCAGGGGCTTAACCCTGGGCAACCACTCGTCTTCGCCTTCGACGGCGGCGGTGGAACTATCCGGAAGGAGAGTCCTTCCCTTCTTGGACCCTTCGCCCCCCCAGTTGGGGCGGCCTTCCTTTTCTTGTCTCCCCCGCCTGGAGGGGGAGCATCTTCTTCTTCCTCCTCGTCTTCGGGGGAGGAGTGTGCCGCGGAGTCATCAGACGGTGAGTCCGATGACGCCTGGCATCGGGAACTCTTTCGGGTTCCCTTGGCCTTCTTGGTATTCTCCGGCACCGTATAAGGAGCCGGAGTTAGCATCTTCGCCAGGAGAGCATCTGCTGGGTCTTCAGGCAAAGGAGCCGGACAGTCGATCTGTCCGGCCGTCTCCTGCTAGTCCCGTCAAAGGTACGGGAGCTTAGATCCCGCATAGAGTCAAACTATGGAACACAAGTATCCTGTGAGAGGTAAAACATCTTACCGCGCTGGCTTGGCGCTTCGCGCAGAATCCGCGGTCCTCAGTAGTGGGAGGGGTAACCTCGGCGCTCTTGAATAGCACCTTCCAGGCATCTTCGTGAGTTGTGTCGAAGAGCCTGTTCAGAGTTCGGTGCTGGGCCGGGTCGAACTCCCACAAGTTGAAAGCCCGTTCTTGGCACGGGAGGATCCGGCAGATGAGCATGACCTGGACCATGTTGACAAGTTTGAGCTTCTTGTTCACCATGTTTTGAATACATGTTTGGAGTCCGGTCAGCTCTCCTGAACTACCCCAGGACAGGCCCTTCTCTTGCTAGGAGGTGAGCCGCGTGGGGAAGCCAGATCGGAACTCGGGGGCCGCTGCCCATTTAGGGTCACGCGGCTCGGTGATGTAGAACCACCCCGATTGCCACCCCTTTATGGTCTCCACGAAGGAGCCCTCGAGCCATGTGACGTTGGGCATCTTGCCCACCATGGTGCCTCCGCACTCCGCCTGACGGCCGCTCACTACCTTCGGCTTGACGTTGAAGGTCTTCAGCCACAAGCCGAAGTGGGGCTTGATGCGGAGGAAGGCCTCGCAAACGATGATAAACACCGAGATGTTGAGGATGAAGTTCGTGGCCAGATCGTGGAAATCCAGGCCGTAGTAGAACATGAGCCCCCAGACGAATGGCTGGAGAGGGAATCCCAGTCCGCGGAGGAAGTGGGTAAGGAACACTACCCTCTCATGGGGCCTGGGGGTGGGGATGAGCTGCCCCTCATCTGGGAGCCGGTGCGCGATGTCATCGGGCAGGTATCCGACTCTCCTCAGCTTCTTGATGTGTCCCTCCGTGATGGAGGAGACCATCCACCTGGCTCCCGCTTCAGACATGGTTGGAGAAGGTCGGGGTGGGAAATGCGGACTTGGGCGCTGGAGCTCGAGTGTGCGAAAATGGATGAGCAAAGGAGGAAGAAGGCGTGGATGAAAAGGTAAATCCTTATCCCTTTATATGGGCGAACGAAACTATGCGCCCCCATTAGCCTGGTAAAACTCGCTTATCCCCCGAGCGCCGTAATCGATGGCGCGGTTGGGTTACCCACGCCCGTATTGATGAGAATCCCGTAATAAGGGGAACATGATCCCTGCTTTGACAAGACGTGTCAAAAAACTTCATCGCGTTATGTGCGGGGTTAGTTAAAGGAAACGGTTCGAATAATCACCGGGCCATGGCCTAACGTCATATTGCCAAGGCAAGTCAGCAGGTTAGATTTGTGGAAATATTATTCTCTCTACGGTGGAATGTGGAACTTATTTTGCAGGGTCGGACACTATCCTTGTATTCAAATTTTTCCGTGGTGTATTCGGAGGAGGAACCCGCCTTGCAATGCCGAAGACAATACTGCGCACCGGACTCATCGTCATTGAAGCCTGGTTCAGGGGCTACCGAGGGAGTCCTGGTGAGGGAGTCCTGGATTAGGGGGTGTTCGGGTAGCTGGACTATACCTTCAGCCGGACTCCTGGACTATGAAGATACAAGATTGAAGACTTCGTCCCGTGTCCGGATGGGACTTTCCTTGGCATGGAAGGCAAGCTTGGCGATGCGGATATTCAAGATCTCCTACCATTGTAACCGACTCTATGTAACCCTAACCCTATCCGGTGTCTATATAAACTGGAGGGTTGTAGTCCGTAGGCAATCAACTCCATATACAACAATCATACCGTAGGCTAGCTTCTAGGGTTTAGCCTCCTTGATCTCGTGGTAGATCTACTCTTGTACTACCCATATCATCAATATTAATCAAGCAGGACGTAGGGTTTTACCTCCATCAAGAGGGCCCGAACCTTGGTAAAACACCATGTTCCCTGCCTCCTGTTACCATCCGGCCTAGACGCACAGTTCGGGACCCCCTACCCGAGATCCGCCGGTTTTGACACCGACATTGGTGCTTTCATTGAGAGTTCCTTTGTGTCGTCGCCTTTAGGCCCGATGGCTCCTTTGATCATCAACAGCGATGCGGTCCAGGGTGAGACTTTGCTCCCCAGATAGATCTTCGTCTTCGGCGGCTTCGCTCTGCGGGCCAATTTGCTCGGCCACCTGGAGCAGATCGAAAGCTACGCCCCTGGCCATCAAGTCAGGTTTGGAAGCTTAAAATACACGGCTGACATCCGCGGAGACTTGATCTTCGACGGACTCGAGCCACGGCCAAGCGCTCCGCACTATCTCGAGGGGCACGATCTAGCTCTGCCCCCGGACAGTGTCCTGGAGGCCGCACACGCATCGGTTCCGACCCCTAACTCGGAGCCTATTGCGCCAATCGAGGATGAGCGGTTGGACGTCACCTCGGGAGCTGCGATCCCGAAAGCGATCGAGCCGAACGCTAGCCCCGCACTCTGCACGACCCGTGACTCCGAGGATCCGGACTCCTCCCTGGACTCCGAACCCCCCGCGCCCCTGCCAATCGAATCCGATTGGGCGCCGATAATGGAGTTCACCGCCGCAGACATCTTTCAGCATTCGCCTTTTGGCGACAACCTGAATTCTCTTAAGTCTCTCTCTTTATCAGGAGAGCCCTGGTCGGACTACGGTCAGCGAGGGTGGGATACAGACGATGAGGAAATTCGAAGCCCACCCACCACCCACTTTGTAGCCACTGTCGACGATTTAACCGACATGCTTGACTTCAGCTCCGAAGACATCGACGGCATGGACGACGATGTAGGAGACGAACAGGAACCAACACCTGTAGGGCGCTGGAAGGCCACCTCATCATATGACATATATATGGTGGATACTTTAAAAGATGGAGATGGCGATGGAACAGTGGGGGATGACGCCCCCAAGAAACAGCCAAAGCGCCAGCGTCAGCGCCGCCGCTCTAAATCCCGCCAAAGTAAAAATGGTGATTCCGGCACGGGAGATAATACTACCCCGGATAGCGCCGAAGAACACCCACCTCAGCAAGATTCGGCACAGGAAGATGGAGAAGCCAGCCCTCATGAGAGAGCGGCAGACCGAGAGGTCGAGGATGATAACTATACGCCTCCCTCCGAAGACGAGGCAAGCCTCGATGACGACGAATTCGTCATACCATCAGACCCCACCGAACAAGAGTGTTTTAAACGCAGGCTTTTAGCCACGGCAAGCAGCCTCAAGAAAAAGCAGCAACAGCTTAGAGCTGCCCAAGATTTGCTAGCTGACAGATGGACTGAAGTCCTTGCGGCCGAAGAGTATGAACTCGAACGCCCCTCCAAGAGTTACCCGAAGCACAGGCCGCTACCCCGATCAGAGGAGGAAGCACCTACATCACCAGCGCATGACATGGCAGACCGGCCACCTCACGGCCGCGACAGAGAGGCCTCTCGGCCCTCCACCCAAGCCATGCCCCGACGCCGCTCAACTAAGGCACAGGAAAATGCGCCTGACCTGCGAGACATACTGGAGGATAAGGCAAGACAAACAAGATTGATCTACCGATCGCGCAGGCGCCCTACGGCATGTGACAATGATCTTCACTCTAGATACAACAAATCCGGCCGGGCCGAACACAACAAACATAGCTCTTCCGAGCTGCGTCGTGATATAGCCCAGTACAGAGGCGCCGCACACCCGCTATGCTTCACGAATGAAGTAATGGATCATAAAATCCCAGAGGGTTTCAAACCCGTAAACATCAAATCATACGATGGCACAACAGATCCGGCGATATGGATCGAGGATTATCTCCTTCACATCCACATGGCACGCGGCGATGATCTACACGCCATCAAATACCTCCCGCTCAAACTTAAAGGACCGGCCCGGCATTGGCTTAACAGCTTGTCAACAGACTCAATCGGTTCTTGGGAGGACCTGGAAGCCGCATTCCTCGACAACTTCCAGGGCACTTACGTGCGACCGCTAGATGCCGACGACTTAAGCCACATAATTCAGCAGCCAGAGGAATCGGCCAGACAATTCTGGACACGGTTCCTAACAAAGAAAAACCAGATAGTCGACTGTCCGGACGCAGAGGCCCTAGCAGCCTTCAAGCATAACATCCGCGACGAGTGGCTTGCCCGGCACCTGGGACAGGAAAAGCCGAAATCCATGGTAGCCCTCACGACACTCATGACCCGCTTTTGCGCGGGAGAAGACAGCTGGCTAGCTCGCAATAACAACTTATCAAAGAACCCTAGTAATTCGGATACCAAGGACAAAAGTGGCAGGACACGTTGGAATAAGCAAAAACGCTGCGTTAACAGCGACATCAATGAAGACACAGCAGTCAATGCCGGATTCAAAGGCTATAAATCCGGTCAGCGGAAAAAGCCATTCAAAAAGAATACTCAGGGCCCGTCCAGTTTGGACCGAATACTCGATCGCTTGTGCCAGATACATGGCACCCCCGAATGGCCAGCCAATCACACTAACAGGGATTGTTGGGTCTTCAAGCAGGCAGGCAAGTTAAGGGCCGAAAACAGAGACAAGGGGCTGCACAGCGACGACGAGGAGCCCAAGCCGCCGAACAACAATGGACAGAAGGGCTTTCCGCCACAAGTGCGGACGGTGAACATGATATACGCAACCCACATTCCCAAGCAGGAGCGAAAGCGTGCGCTACGGGACGTATACGTGATGGAGCCAGTCGCCCCAAAGTTCAACCCATGGTCCTCCTGCCTGATCACTTTTGATCGAAGGGACCATCCCACTAGCATCCGTCATGGCGGCTTCGCCGCATTGGTTCTCGACCCAATCATCGACGGATTTCATCTCACAAGAATCCTCATGGATGGCGGCAGTAGCCTGAACCTGCTTTATCAGGATACAGTGCGGAAAATGGGCATAGATCCCTCAAGGATTAAGCCCACAAGAACGATCTTTAAAGGCGTTATACCAGGTGTAGAAGCCAACTGTACAGGCTCAGTAACACTTGACGTGGTCTTCGGATCCCCGGACAATTTCCGAAGCGAAGAGTTAATCTTTGATATAGTCCCGTTTCACAGTGGCTATCACGCCCTGCTCAGACGAACCGCATTCGCAAAGTTCAATGCGGTGCCGCACTACGCATATCTCAAGCTCAAGATGCCAGGCCCTCGAGGAGTAATTACGATCAACGGAAACACCGAACGCTCCCTCCGTACGGAGGAGCATACGGCGGCTCTCGCAGCGGAGGTACAAAGTAGCCTTCTCAGGCAATTCTCCAGTCTGGCCATTAAAAAGCCAGACACTGCCAAGCGCGCCCGGAGTAACCCACAGCAGGACCGCCTGGCACACTCTGAGCAAGCGTAGCAATGCGGCCCCAACCCCAGCTTTCGCGACATAGCGAAACCAGTACCTCGCGTACATAACTACGCCCTTGAAATACCATGGGCACAGGGGAAGGGGCACAATAACGGCACGCCCAAAATACGGCTTAAAACGTACTAGGGGCTGCCGGATTCTTTTTTTAATTTTTTCTTACTTTCAGGACTCCATACTTCGGACGACCTGTTCGGCAATTCGACTGCCGCACAAACGATGCAAGATCCAGGGAGGCAGGCAAGCCATGCCGCATTATGGAACTCCCAGGTGGTCTTTGTTACGAGCGGTATACCTGTTTTAAATACAATTCCGCGGCCTGCCCCTGGTCAGGACATACCGAATAGTCCAATATCTTTTGCTTACCGCACTATTTGTATCGTTCGGCTTTGATAAATAGCCTCTCTATAAACAATGCTTAGCTTCTTGTCTATTTTTTGCATTATCTTCTTTTCACATTTATGTTTATTAAATGACATGATTGCACCCGTGCACCATGGTACGGCAAACACGCCAGGGGCTTCAGTACCCCTCATAATGGTGTGAGAAGTCCGTACACTTTCACAAGTGCGGCACCCCGAACTTATAGCACTATATGCATCGGCTCCGAATCATGATTTGGGTCAATAGTTGGGTTTGCCCGGCTCCTATGTTTTGGTGCCTTACGTTCCGCTCTATCGGCTAAGGTAGCACTAGGAGAACCACTGCGATTGTGCCCCGGTTCAGCTGGGTTAAGCACCTCAGTGGAGAAAGCTAAAACTGACTGTCATGATGTGGCGAGAGACCGGTCGCTGTTCGAGAGGTTTTTCGAGTCCCTAAAGGCTTATGCCGCTTCGAGCGAGGAGCTGGCTTTGTCCGGCCAAGGCGTGGATAGCGCCCCGAACTCGGTCTTCCGAACTAGGGGCTTCGCCGAAATTTAAAATTATAGAGTTCTATGGCTAAGTGAGAGTGTTCAAGCATTATAGTCCGATTGCCTGGTTCATTGTGCTGAGCGCCTCCCTCGAAGGACCCAACTATGGGAGAAAGAGCGCTCAGGTTTATCCCGAACACCCCAGCACTAGTGGCACGGGGGCAGAAGCCGACGACTGGCCATCTCTCAATTTTTGATAAACGGCCGCACAGAAAGTAATATTTTAAATTCAACAAGCATTGCTTAGCGCATATGAACAAGTTTTCAGCGCACAGGATAAACACGAGCGAGTTCATTCAAATATCACATCCTTGGTACATTCATCCGCCATAAGGCGGGCACCTGCAAGAACATCCTTGTAGTAGTTCTTGGGCTTGCGATGCTCCTTCCCCGGCGGCGGCCCGTCCTTCACAAGCTTCTCACCGTCCAGCTTACCCCAGTGCACCTTTGCACGGGCAAGGGCCCGACGGGCACCTTCGATGCAGACGGAGCGCTTGATGACCTCAAGCCTCGGACAGGCCTCCACCAGCCGCCGCACCATCCCGAAATAGCTCCCAGGCAGGGCCTCTCCGGACCACAGCCGAACTATGAAGCCCTTCATGGCCTGCTGGGCCGCCTTGTGGAGCTCGACCAGCTGTTTCAGCTGGTAGCTCAAGGGCACAGGGTGTCCGGCCTCAGAATACTGAGACCAGAACACCTTCTCCGTTGAGCTACCCTCTTCAGCTCGGTAGAATGCGGCGGCGTCGGATACGCTGCCGGGAAGATCTGCGAATGCCCCTGGAGAGCTCCGGATTCGGATAAGTAACAGGTAGTTCACTTTTATATTTCTACTTTGCATAAAGAATGCCTTACCCGCTGCTATCTTCCTCATCTCCTCCAACTCTTGGAGGGCCTTTTGGGCTTCGGCCTTGGCAGACTTGGCAGCCTCGAGGGCCGTTGTAAGCTCGGATGCTTGCGCCTTCGACTCCAGCTCCAAACTCTCATGTTTTTTCATGAGAGCCTGAAGCTCTTGTTGCACCTCGCCGACCTGAGCCCCAAGTCTGTCTCGCTCGGTGCACTCCGCGGACGTTTTCTTTTCGGCCTCAGACAGCACCTGCTTAAGGGTCGCCACCTCAGTCGTGGCCCCTACAATAAGCAGTACAATCCTGTTACTCTTTTTGCAATCAAGCCTTTTTATAGGCACTTTTTCTGTAAGGTATTTCTTACCTTCTTCCTCCTCGAGCCGCCGCTTGGCAAGGCCGAGCTCTTGCTCGGTCCGCTCGAGGTCCTGCTTCAGGACACTCACCTCCGCAGTCAGTGCGGCGGTCGATAGCAGCAAAGCCTGCATACGCATATTGACTCTTTTTTGTTAGACTCCTGCGATATTTAATAGATCCTCTATTCAGCTTTTCTTTCCGAACGCCAAACAGAGCATCAGGGGCTACTGTCTATGCGGTAATATTTTTACATATTTTTACTTACCTCGAAGCCTGTTAGAAGGGTAGCGCAAGCTTCAGTCAGTCCGCTCTTGGCGTACTGAACCTTCTGGATCACCATACTCATAATAGTACGGTGCCCCTCGTCGATGGAGGCATCGTCAAGCACCTCCAGCAGATTGTCCGGCACCTCCGGTTGGACGGAGGCTGCCGGCTTAGAAGGCTTGCTCCTCTTGGAAGGAGTTCGCCTACCGCGGTCCGGAACTGTGGAAGATTCCAGCGCGGTGTCCGGCAGAAAGCCGGACTAAGAGCCCTGGGGAGCCTTATCCCCTTCACCCCTGGAGTCCGGGAGGTTGCCTTGCGGCTCCTCCGGGACCACCTCCTCCTGCCCCAGAGCTTGTCGCGACGCCACTTCGGCGTCGCCTGCAGTGCGGGGGGGAGATAGTGGGCGGAACTGAGTTCACGTCCGATGAGTCCAGGGAGCCGCCCGACGATTCGTCGAATTCGGCCCAGGGCAGACTGCATAATTACATTCGACATTAGGGAAAGCTGTGCAACAAAGGAACATCATGAGTTATTCTGATATCCGAACTTACGATTTCGCCGGACGCTTGGCCTTGTTTGGCCACTCCTCTTTGCCCTCTTCGGCGTTGGGGGCGTAGTCCGGCGGAGGGGTCTTCCTTTTCCTAGACCCCTCGGCCTCCCCCGTTGGGGCGGCCTTCCTCTTCTCTCCTCCGTCCGCTGGGGGGGGGAGAGTTTTCTTCTTCCTCCTCCTCGTTTTCGCGGGAGGAGGGCGTCTCAGACTCGTCAGATGACGAGTCTGACACCACCACATTGCGGGCACTCTTTCGAGTCCCCGTGGTCTTCTTCTTCTTGGCCTTCTTTTCCGGCACCACATAAGGCGCCGGAACCAGCAGCTTCGCTAGTAGAGCTGGGTCTTCGGGCAGCGGAGCCGTACAGTTAATCGGTCCGGATATTGCCCGCCAAGCCTGTCAAAGGTAAGGGAGTTTAGATCCCGCATAGAGTCAAACTATGAAAAAAGCTTAACATCCTGTAAAAGGTGTAGATGGCATACCTCGCTAGCGTGACGCTGCGAGCTGTATCCGCGGTCCTCGGAAGCGGATGCGGGAGCCTCGGCGCCCTTGAATAGCATCTTCCAGGCGTCTTCGTACGTCGTGTCGAAGAGCCTGCTGAGGGTTTGATGCTGCGCCGGGTCGAACTCCCACAGATTAAAATCCCGTTGTTGGCATGGGAGGATCCGACGGACGAGCATAACCTGGATTACATTAACAAGCCGGACTGGCTTGTTCACCAGGGACTGGATGCATGTTTGCAATCCAGCCACTTCTTTTTTGTCACCCCACGACAGGCCCGTCTCTTTCCAGGACATAAGACGCATGGGCGGTCCGGATCGGAACTCGGGGGCTGCAGTCCATTTCGGATCGCGCGGCTCGATGATATAAAACCACCCGGATTGCCATCCCTTTAGGGTCTCCACGAAAGAGCCCTCGAACCATAGGACGTTGGCCATCTTGCCCACCATGGCGCCTCCGCACTCCGCCTGGCTGCCGTGCACCACCTTGGGCTTGACGCTGAAGGTCTTGAGCCAGAGGCCGAAATGAGGGCGGACGCGGAGAAAAGCCTCGCACACGACGATAAACGCCGAGATGTTGAGGATGAAGTTTGGATCCAGATCATGGAAATCCAGGCCGTAGTAGAACATGAGCCCCCAGACAAATGGGTGGAGTGGAAAACCCAGTCCGCGGAGGAAGTGGGGGAGAAATACTACCCGCTCATGGGGCCTTGGGGTGGGGAGAAGCTGCCCCTCTTCGGGAAGCCGGTGCGCGATGTCCTTGGATAGGTATCCGGCCTTCCTTAGCTTCTTGACTTTGCCCTTCGTGGCGGAGGAGACCATCCACTTGCCTCCCGCTCCAGACATTGCTGGAGAAGGTTGAGGTGGGAAGTGCGGGCTTGGGCGCTGGAGCTCGGGTGCGCAGGAGATGGATAGGCAAAGGAGGAAGAAGGCGTAGGTAAAAAGGTGGATCCTTGTCCCCTTATATGGGCGGATGCAGTTGTGCGTCCCCACCTGCCTAGTAAAACTCGCTTGCCTCCCAAGCGCCGTGATAAGTGGCGCGGTTGGGTTACCCACGTCCGTATTGATGAGAATCCCGTAAAAGGGGGTACACGATCTCTGCTTTGACAAGACGTGCCAAGGAAACCGCCTCGCAAAACACGCTGATTTGGAAAAGTGAAAACGATTCGAGTGAAGGACTTGGCTGTAGTGTGATGACGCACTGTGGAATATGTCAGCAGATTTGATTTGTGTTAATATTATTCTCTCTATGGCAATATGTGGAAGCTTATTTTGTAGAGCCGGACACTACTCTTTGTGTTTACAATCTTCTATGAAGGACTTGGAGGAGGAACCTGCCTTGCAATGCCGAAGACAATTTGCGCGCCGGACTCGTCGTCATTGAAGCCTGGTTCAGGGGCTACTGGGGGGGTCCTGGATTAGGGGGTGTTCGGGTAGCCAGACTATACCTTCAGCCGGACTCCTGGACTATGAAGATACAAGATTGAAGACTTCGTCCCGAGTCCGGATGGGACTTTGCTTGGCGTGGAAGGCAAGCTTGGCGATGCGAATATTCAAGATCTCCTACCATTGTAACTGACTCTATGTAACCCTAACCCTATCCGGTGTCTATATAAACCGGAGGGTTGTAGTCCGTAGGCAATCAACTCCACATACAACAATCATACCGTAGGCTAGCTTCTAGGGTTTAGCCTCCTTGATCTCGTGGTAGATCTACTCTTGTACTACCCATATCATCAATATTAATCAAGCAAGACGTAGGGTTTTACCTCCATCAAGAGGGCCCGAACCTGGGTAAAACATCGTGTTCCCTGCCTCCTGTTACCATCCGGCCTAGACGCACAGTTCGGGACCCCCTACCCGAGATCCGCCGGTTTTGACACCGACACCTGGATTAGGGGGTCTCCGGACAGCCGGACTATATCCTTTGGCCGGACTGTTGGACTATGAAGATACAAGATTGAAGACTTCGTCTCGTGTCCGGATGGGACTTTACTTGGCGTGGGAGGGAAGCTAGGCAATACGGATATGTGTATCTCCTCCTTTATAACCGACCTTGTGTAACCCTAGCCCTCTCCGGTGTCTATATAAACCGGAGGGTTTTAGTCCGTAGGACACAACAATAGCATACAATCATACCATAGGCTAGCTTCTAGGGTTTAACCTCTCTGATCTCATGGTAGATCTATTCTTGTACTACCCATATCATCAATATTAATCAAGCAGGACGTAGGGTTTTACCTCCATCAAGAGGGCCCGAACCTGGATAAAACTTCGTGTCCCCTGCCTCCTGTTACCATCCGCCTAGACGCACAGTTCGGGACCCCCTACCCGAGATCCGCCGGTTTTGACACCAACACCGTTCGTTCGGAGAGGTGCTTGGTGACTCCAAGTCCTTCAGGGTCATCGCATAGTCGTTTATGTCGCAGTCGGACTTGACGCAAAGCACGCTGGCTGTAGAGGTACATGACTCGCAGCCATCCAGGGTCGTGGTACTGGTACTTGATGTCCACGGAAATTAGCAGTGAAGGCCACAGTTCTCAGGTCCTAGGTCGTGATCTTGAGGAGGTCAGCAGGAACTGGACCGAAGGAGCTGGCGGAGCTGGGCCTTGGCGAGGCCAGCATCAGGCCGCGTGGCCCGCGGGCAAGCAGCGAGGGCGAGAACGCATCCCAGGCACGGTCGAGGCGGGTGTCCTCGTGGTGCTCTTGAACCTGCTCGATGCCGAGAGTTGTGGGGGCGGCGCCTAGAGGTGCAGGGAAGCGACGACGAGGATGAGGAATCATGGCAGCGACGTGACTTGACGCGGCTCCGGCGAGGAAGGAAAACAGCAGGAGGCAGCGGGGCTTGACGGATCCAGACGAGGGACTTGGCCTGAGCGGCGGCCTTGCTATGGTCAGGGACGACATGGCTCGCCGATGACGAAGAAGAAACACGGCGCCGGACTCGCATCAGGGGCTGCCAGAGGTTGGGAGCTCAGCGGCAGCGGCCATCGCCGGAGACGGGGAGGCAGCGGCTCGGAGATCCTGGCGGTTGAGAAGCGGCGCGGCGCTAGTGGGAAAAGGAGGCGGGGCACGGGGCTCGCGCATGCTAGGGAACTCCTCTCCCCAGTGATGCGTGTAGGAGCGAGGGGATAGGGCGCGATGCGGGTGTGGGTCGCGCTGGGCAGAGGGAAAGATAGGAGGAGATGGGATCGGGACGAAGGAGGAAGATGGCGGTGGCGTGGGAGGACGAGAGGAAAAGGGTGAGGTGATCGGGCCAGGGGAGATGGTTAGGTTAGGATTAGGTGGGCCTAAATGGCCGGCCTAGTAGGGAGGGGGGCTTAGGTGGGCCGATGCGGATGATTGAGAGGCCTAGAAGGCCGGCAGGCGCAAGCTCTCTCTCTCTCCCTTTATTCTTAAACTTTAACCGAAAGGCCATTAAAGAGAAGAAAAATAAAGAAGGGGTTAGGGAAAGAATTTGGGCACGCGGATAATTTTTCAGGACTCACAACAATGTGCTTGTTCCGAGAAAATTGGAGTGGGCAAGATTGAAAGATTTAAATTCAAACTCATCCGAATTTAAACAAACGATTTGAACTAGGACTAGGGTTTTGAAGTGCCCAAAAATGTTTGGATTCTTGGAGGAACCTCGTTAAATGGGAAGAGAATTTTTGGCAAGGTTTTGAAGTCAAGCTTGAACTAGAAAAGACATGGGGAATACGCAAGTGTGTTTATGGGTGATTACGAAAAATGGAATATTAAATATAGCTCCCTAATATTGGGAGGATAAGTTATAAAGAGAATCACCATGTGAATTCCCTCAGTTTAAATGGACCAAAGATCCAGGCAATTTATTTAGTTGAGTTTTAAAACTGGTTGCATGATGACATGATGCAATGATGAATGCAATGAACCAAACAAATCACACGACGAAACCCGGAAATGATGGAAGGCACCTGAAGCTCCGGTCTTGGGGCGTCACAACACTCCACCACTACGAGAGGATCTCGTCCCGAGATCTAGGATGGCACTGGAGGGAAACGGAAGAGGAAGAGAAGAGGTAAAACTAAGTTGCTTCTTTGACAAAAAAGTGAAACCAAAGAACCTTGAGAGGTTGAAAACTTAAAAGAAAGAATGCAACGGAGATGAACAAAGTTGAAAACACTCCGTTGGAAAAGAGGAACAAAGAACATTACTAGAACCTTTGTAGGTTGAAAGACATAAGAAAAGTGTTACAATGTACAAGAAGTACATGTAAGCACTCTGGTAGCAACGAAATGTACAAGGAACGATAAAGCTCAATTACGATAACCCTCCGGTTGGAAAAGGAAGGCATAGAATATGATCTTGACAAGATGAGAGGATACTTGATGAAACCAATAAGACACTGCCTCCGGAACAAATGTAAGAATGGAATCAAAAGAACGGAGGGGAACATAACATCTTCTACCTCAAACGAGCTTGAAAACGTATCTTTACGAGAAGGGTCGAACGGAGTTGTTGGAAAACCAACAACAAAAAGAATAAGCATTTTGTGGGCTTATGGAAAACATCTCGAATCTTGAGGTGAAATTCTGCCACTAATGAAAAACAATAGATTGGATTGATATGAACAAGGAGACGAGAAACTTATTTCACCGGGAGGATAAATGAAGAACTTGGGTCATTTATAAGCACCATAAATATTAACAATCCTTAGGGCAAGCTTTAGGTGAAATATAACCCAAGATACTCCAATGAAGAGGTTGACGGGTTGCGAAGCATCTCCTGAACAAAGAGAAAATGATGGGTTTAAAATATCTCATTCTTAACAACTTGTGAATCATGAAAACATGAAAGAAAATTGTTAAGAATGGCATATCACCATCCCAAAAGATAAGGTAGAAAGAATTGCACTTTGAAATGCAAGATGAAGAATAAATGAAGTATAGCTTGGTGGATCTTAGCTCCGAGAGAAAACTTGCAGAACAAAAGAAGAATGAAAAGAATCCTTGATGAACCATGATGTAGAGCCTCCATGAAGAACTCCGGTAACAAAAGAATGATAGAAAGAAAGAGAAGTTGAAAACACAAGGTGAAACCTTGAAATTATTTAGATGAATCTTCGTGGTGATATAATTGAGAGATCTTGGAACTCCAGGAAAGTATGAAGCACTTGAACCAAGAATTTACTCATCATGAACAAACTCCGAAAGAAAGAATCCATCATTTGGTTGAAGCAAGAATAAGAATTGCAGTATGTTTATCGTTCATCAATTAAATTGATGACAAGACGGATTTGGAATACTACTTATTCTTGTAGAAGGATTAAGAGAGACATGGCGCAAACTTGAAGAAGGTCTACAACGAACCACCGGTAGGATTGAAACAACAAAATGAATTGATATGATAACCAAGGAAGAGAACTCTTGAACGAACCACCGTAAGAATTGAACAAGAAAGTAGCAAAAAGCACAATTCACCGGGAAGAATTGGAAAATGAATGAAGATACTTGATAGGATTTGGATACATGAGAACGAGGATATCACGAGCGGACTAGAGAATACATGAACAAAGCACCGGTAAGATTGGAGAACGAGAGCTAAAAACTGAGAATGAATAAACCCGAAATGATGGCCTTCGGAGAACCAAACTGAAAAGACTCATGAATTGCTCCAGATGGGTGAAAAGAATTCTCACAATCGAAAATAATTATGAGAGGGTGGCAACAAGCTAGAACCATGAATCTTCACGAGAACAGATATGATTGAAGAGAAACTCTTCTTCGGTCTTCAAAATCCGAGAATGACGACAAGAAACACCACCATGAATTGTTTAGACACTCCGGGAGAATCAAAAGTGAAGAGATTGAGCCAAAGATGAAAAGAATTTGACCGATCTTGGAGAAATACATGTGACTGATTATAATTCATTCTTACGCCAGAATTGGAAAAGAATTTGAAAATCACTCTGGAAAGAATTAGAAGAGTCAGGTAAGATCCTGGGAAATACCTGTGGATTAGGGCCCACTCAAGAGAAACACCGTTGAATGTTTAAAAGAGAGATTGCACCGGTTGATTTAAATGGCTTGAATGAGGTAACAACCTCGAAATAAGTTGAACGGATGCAGAGTGGAAACACGAATCTTCGAGATATCTTCAGCACTCCGGAACAATTGAATAACAAGCGGGGAATGATTATGAGGTGCACCGGCATGAGAAAGCATTTGAAACGAGCAAAATAATATGATCAAAAAAGCTTGAAATGAATCCACCGGAGAAGAAAAGAGAACGGAGAATGATGAACTTTTAGAGCATCTTCATGAGAACCACCGGGTAAGAACATTGACGGAAAAGAATGGAGAGACTTCCCATCAATAAAAGGATACTTGATTAAGACATCTGATTCCTTGAAGGAAAAGGGTGGGAGGGTGGGAAAAACAAAGGCAACTTGGAGACGGATGAAACAAACACCGTTGAAGAGAACTGAGATTGGATCTTGCGAATGGGGAAAATGATAGGATCAGCTTGAAGAGAATCACACCGGTTGGAAAGAATTGACATGACAACCTCGATGATCAAGAAGGATTGGTATTAACATACAAGTATGAGAACACCACTTAGGAAAGGTATGGAATCAACATTTGACTTCGAAGCAACTCGAATACCACAACTGAAAAACAAAACAAAGGATTGGCTTGCAAAATAAGCCGGAACAAACATATGATAGACCCCATATTGTATCATGTGTCTGTTGGAAGGATATCCTACGTGATACTTGAATTCCCACTTATAAACTCCCGAAACTTTCTGGTTATGCAATCGGGTGTTGGGGATACATGGGAAGCATAATATCTCACCTAAACAAGCAATTCCTACATCCAGCTGTATCCATCCTTCAACACATAACCAAGAAACCTTCAGAAATCGTTTACCTCAACCTTCGAAAAAATCCGTTATACGAGTTATGGCAATACTCCCGAACTCTCGCCCCAGTACTGGGTGGCATCAAGGTTATCTCACCAACAACTGCATAAAAGAGATTTTCGATGTTGGCGAAACTCAGGTATTCCAGAACTGCAACGATAAAATTATGACGACAACACCTCAGAGCTCAACTCCTTAAGACACTGCCACAACCCCTAAATGTCAGGAGGCACCAAGAACAATGTTCTCGTCCCAAAACCATCGGAACGATTCCAAGATACCCGCGTGATCCTAAAAAAATTCATGAAATTTGAGGAGAGGAGAGTCAAAACTTCTACGTCAAGAGGCCTCACCAGAGCGACGAAGGGACTGAGGAGTAAAAAGAATCCTACTCTCCAATAAATATAATCCTAAGACTCAAAACATTTTGTTCTAGACTCAACAACGTCAGTGATTCGATCAAGCAGGGGGCTCCTAAGTCGGGGATGGCTCTGATACCAACTTGTAACACCCACAATGCGGCTATATCTCCCACGTGTCGGGGCACGACTTAGAGGCATAGCCGCATGGTAGGTTTGTCACAAGAGGGGTAATCTTCACACAATCTCATGTACTGAATGAGGAAGGGATAAAGAGTTGGCTTATAATCGCCACTTCACACAAATACATGTTAAACATATATCATCCAGAATACAATCAAGGTCCGACTACGGAACCAAAATAAAAGAAGATAACCCCAAATGCTAGATCCCCGATCGTCCCAACTGGGCCCCACTACTGATCAACGGGAAACGAAACAAAACAACTATCAAGATCTTCATCAAGCTCCCACTTGAGCTTGGTTGCGTCACCTGCACTGGTATCATCGGCACCTGCAACTATTTGGAAGTATCTGTGAACCGCAAGGACTCAGGAATCTCACACCCGCGAGATCAAGACTATTTAAGCTTATGGGTAGGGAAATGTAGTGAGGTGGAGCTGCAGCAAGCACTAAGCATATATGGCGGCTAACATACACAAATAAGAGCGAGAAGAGAAGCAACGCAATGGTCGTTGACGGTGTCCTGGACTAGGGCGTACTCACCACGTCATCTCCCGATCTGTTAGATTGGGCCGATGACCCCCATGACCGTATACTCATGGGCCAGTTCGGACAGCTGCCGCATACATGGAAGATTCCACAAGACTTGGTGATCAAGACAAGGACTCCTCCCCACCGGCGTATTCGGCTAGGACTCTTGTTATCCTAGGCCTCTGGTGCATTATATAAACCGGGGCCAGGCTAGTCGATAGAGAATATACAACAACCATACCATAGGCTAGCTTCTAGGGTTTAGCCTCTCCGATCTCGTGGTAGATCAACTCTTGTAGTACTCATATCATCAAGAATAAATCAAGCAGGACGTAGGGTTTACCTCCATCAAGAGGGCCCGAACCTGGGTAAAACATCGTGTCCCCTGCCTCCTGTTACCATCGATCCTAGACGCACAGTTCGGGACCCCTACCCGAGATCCGCCGGTTTTGACACCGACATTGGTGCTTTCATTGAGAGTTCCGCAGTGTAATCGGCAAAAAGGATCAATGGCTCACCCGCAGGTCAACTGCGACGCTGGCATCTTCGTCGCCGGCTCGACTGGTCACCTTGGCTCGACCGAGGACCGTGTTCCATCTCCGATCGTCATGTTCGGACAGGGGCCTTCTTCAACATCAACTCCGATCTCTATCATGATCATAGAGGAGTCAGCCATGGAGCTCGAGGGCTCAACGTCACCATTGCCCTCGGGCGGTCGTGCTATTTTTATGGACGACGAACTTGTATTCGTTGTCACCACCTCCTCGAGTGTCGGTTTGACGATTGCTTCGGTGTAATAGCACGGAATTACGTCTACAACAGCCATGCAAAATTTTGTTGAGTTCCGATGGAGGAATCTCCGACAATCTACGATATACCGGAGCCCTGTCAAATCTGGACGGGAATCTGGATGAGTTTAGGGCGTGGTCTCCAGAGCCCAGCTCGGAGGTCCTTTGGAAGATGCAACCGTTCATCTACTGCGGAATTCCCATATCTACCACCCCTCCAAATTTCAGCTCGATCCTATGGTTCAAACTCCGGGAATCTTCCGATGAGTGGACCAATTTTCGGATCTATTTTCTGCGCGAATACGGATCCGACCCGAATTCATGTTTCTTTATGAACGTGATATTGAACAACCTTTTTAGGGGAATTCTCTTCTAGGGTATTTTGCGTTGTTTTTAAACACCTACCCGTAAATTTTTAAGCCTCCCCTGAGGTCATCTTCGTCATCATGCTGGTGTCAAACCAGTTCGGCAATATTGCTCCAAGGCTGCCGACCTGCGCTAGACACGTCGTCACTCTGTTGAGCCGAGCTCAACTTCTTCGGATCATCATCTCGGCAAGCCGAACAAGAGTCCGGCATCGCGAAGGATAAATCATCACCAACATTGCCACCCCACGGATTACACGGAGCGGGCATACCGGCATTGCCGTACGGTCACTTCATCATTATCTTAATGCGGTTAAGCTGGCGTCGACCACGTCACGACCTGCATCGGCAGGGCCGCACTATTGCTTCTTCAAGCTGGTGTCCATCACGCCGACCTACTTCGACTCACCGGCTGACATTGAGGCTTCGACATCTCGGCTGGACTGGGGGCTTCGCCATCTCTTCATCAACCTACTCCGGGGACTTCGGCGTCACTGGCCGACCAGCTCCGTCACGTTAGCTGGATCGAGGGCTTTGCTTCGGCGAGCAAACCTTTGCCAGCATCGTCATGCCATCATCGCCCATCAGGCAATGGGTGTGCGGATCGAGTCCCAATTTTCGGAATCACCTCTCTTCGGATTCCTACAACAAATAAACCAGGTGCTATTAATCCTAGTATTTTTTGCTTGTTGGTGTTTATTTTTCCCGAGAAATTATTACTCTGGTTTGTTCCATCATTTGTACACAGGTCTATCGAATGATGGCCGCACTTACGACAGTCACGTGGTGGTTAGGTCAGTTTCCGTACATAGTCCGGTGAACGCAGCATCCGAAACTCAGACCGACCTGTGAATTTAGGCTTTGCCACACCTTTACTGCATCACGCCGACGCCCCCGCCTTGACTTCGGTGCCAGGCCATATTTTTTTTATTACTCACTGCATAAATTATTTATTATGCAACGATTTTTTAATTATTATTATTACTATTATCTCCGGTTTGCACTATTTTTTGTGCACAGGAAAATGATCCGGGTTGGGGAGTATCGTCAACTCGGTGTACTGACATACCACGTCACCTCGGCTGGACGGGGGGCTTCCTCAACAATTCATTACCCCATGCCAGGGACTTCGGCATCACTCTGCCGGCCCACATTGACCGTGCTATGTCACCACTTCGGAGTGCCGAGCTCTTTGCTCTGCCACCTTGGGACCGGCTTGGGGGATGGAACCTTATCCCGCATCAAGCTTGGGCTGCGTCATCAATATCGGACACATTAACCAGCTAAGTTGCCTTCATGCTCGAAGTTTTAAATTTTTAACTTGTGTTCGGTTCGACCAAGCATTATACTTTTTTGGAAAAAAGTTGCTTGTAAAAAATTTCCTTGTCCAAACTATGTTTGTGACGCACAAATTCAAATACCACGTTTATTTGGGGGCTTCCTTTATGCAGCTTTTCCTCTTGCATATGATTATACTTGTACGGCTTCGTTCCTTGTTCATGTATTACGCCACAATATGCACCATATTGACTTAAGCGATTTGCAAGCTGGGTTGCCTGGCTCCTGTGCTTACCCCTACATTCCCGATTGTTCGGCTAGGGAGTAAAGGGAGCACCTCTGCGATTGTCACGACCGAGTCCTCCGAGCTCTGACCTCAGACTGGGTGAAGCCGAAAGCTAGCGCTCTTATTGTTTTCAATCATGGTCGGCACACAACGGAACTCATGAGTACAAAAAATCTATTGCACAAGTCTCATAGTAATAATGAGCACCGAAGAAAGGTATCGGTGGGGGTACTATTTTCTTCGAAGATGCTTCTTACACTTCGTCTGTAATATAGCATAAGTTCCCTGAGCGCGCTTTGTCTGTTACAGCCTTATGGCCCGGTTGCCTGGTTATCGGAAACACTGTCAATATTCTCGACAAGTGGAGTACATAACACTTTTCGGTCCTTGACCAAAGAGGGAGAAGCCGACGGTCGATTAAGACATGTTTAAAGTTCGGGTGAACAAAGATATGATATAAGTACTTTGGTACATACAATCATTATACATAAAATTCCTACCCAAGTCACTTGGGGGCTCTTAAAATTTATATATGAGCTGTAAATGTGTTTTCTTCTTGGTCGTTGTCAAAACACGACAGAAGCACAATTTTTTCTTTCTCTTCCAATTTTCGGATTGGCACCGAACACTTGATCTTGTTCGGATGTCATGTTTTTACTGACGTTTTTTGGTTTTCCAAGATTTTTGGCACTTTTAGACTATTTGTGTGTTTTCAGCACAAGTCTCGCAGTGCAACGCCGGACACCTTTAGAGATTCGGAAAAAATATTCTCGGATATTGCTATATATACATCGGTTTCGAATTGTGTCTTCGGTCAATAGTTGGGTTGCCCGGCTCCTGCGCTTGCCTCCTACGTTCCGCTTTGTTCGGCTAGGTGTGCAAAGGGAGAACCACTGCGATTGTGCTTCCAGCTCACATGGTTAAGCACCTCAGTGGAGAAAGCCGAAAACTGACTGTCACAATAAGCGTAAACTGGTCAACGATTGATGACTGTGTTAAATGATGGGCCATTCATAACAATGGCTGAAGTGTTTACGGCTTGACCCCGACTGTCACCGAACACTACTGGGGGCTATTAATTAGCCTCCCAAACTAAATCCTCGACATTTTGCTCTTACATTAGATCTAAGGTTTCATGATCATGCTTAGCATGACAACACAAAGAAAGGAACCAATAGCGGGACTATTTTCTTTGGAAGACATTTCTTATGTTAAACAGTAATATAACATATCTCTCTGCGTACCTTTGTTTATAAAACCGTATGGCCAGATTTCCTTGTTTGTCGTAAATCTTTGCCCTCATAAAGGCTTTATAAAGTAGGACAAACACTCCTCGGCTACTAGCCGAGGAGGTGGAAGCCGATGGTCGGTCAACAAAGTTTTGTACAATGCGGATCCAAGTATTAATGATGTAAAGTACTTGGATACATAGAGTCATTACACATAATTTGTGATTTTACTATGGATATCGATCCTTAATTCGGCCACCCGTGCCCGCATTAAGGCTTGGGGGCTACTGGGCTTCGGGCTTATTATTTACAAATATTAAAGGGGCACATCGATCCCCTGATCTGTTGTTGCCACCCGACCAGTGTCTCGGGGGCTACTGCATTGCCTGTCCAATGCAGAAAATTTTATGTGCCATATAGTTTTCGAGGAGATTTTGATCCTCGGGTTGGTCGGCCGCACCCAACCTGAGTCTCGAGGACTGAGCAAGCCGCTTTTTCTGTCCCGAAGTATTCTGCCGAGCTAGGACTTGATCCTCAGGCCGATTTTGCAAATCAACCTGAGTCTCAGCGACTACTGGGATCAGCGGTCTTACGTCATCCTTCAGGTGCATCTCGGGTTTTAGACCGATACACACCTTGAGGGCTACTGGCTGTATATCTCGGTAGAGAATAAATTGCACCAATAAAAATATTGACAAAAAATCGGCCCACAGTCGGGGTGGTGCACCATCTCGGAAGCAGTCCGGCATAAAGCCCGGGCGCTAGTGGCTGGCTCCATAGAGGGCATTTCTGGCATTAAGCTCGGCTAAACTCCTTCAACTTTTTTGTACCAAGATGATCTATGACATCTTGGATATAGTACGACGTTGGAGCTTGGACACAGTCCAGCGTTGGAGCTCGGATACATTTTGGCGTTGGAGCTCGGAAGCAGTCCGGCATTGGTGCTCGGCTGCAAAAGATACCTCGAATGCAGTCCGGCGTTGGAGCTCGGAAGCAAGAGGACACTGCCTCCCGGGAACAACTTCAAAACCCGAGGTGTGGCATAAAAATAACAAGGCATTGATAAAGACCGGAAACTTAAAGGGGCTCCTCGGATACCCGATGTATAAACTTGTCGAATGCATTTCGGCGATCCTCAAGATCGAAGATGAGAAGATTTGTTGAACCAGGTTTCAAGACCGACAACCGAAGAGGAATAATAGTTCGGAAGAATCGAGGAGCGTCTCTAACTTGAAGACCGGTTCAGGGGGCTACTGACGGTGTCCTGGACTAGGGGGTACTCACCATGTCATCTCCCGATCTGTTAGATTGGGCCGAGGACCCCCATGGCCGTATACTCATGGGCCAGTTCGGACAGCTGCCGCATACATGGAAGATTCCACAAGACTTGGTGATCAAGACAAGGACTCCTCCCCACCGGCGTATTCGGCTAGGACTCTTGTTATCCTAGGCCTCTGGTGCATTATATAAACCGGGGGCCAGGCTAGTCGATAGAGAATATACAACAATCATACCATAGGCTAGCTTCTAGGGTTTAGCCTCTCCGATCTCGTGGTAGATCAACTCTTGTAATACTCATATCATCAAGAATAAATCAAGCAGGACGTAGGGTTTTACCTCCATCAAGAGGGCCGAACCTGGGTAAAACATCGTGTCCCCTGCCTCCTGTTACCATTGATTCTAGACGTACAGTTCGGGACCCCCTACTCGAGATCTGCCGGTTTTGACACCGATAGTCGTGAAGCTAGAAGTGATCAAGTAGTGATCCTGAATCTACTTACGCACAAACATAACACAAGAACTGTGTTCACTTCCCGGACTCCGCCGGAAAGAGACCATCACGGCTACACACGCGGTTGATGCATTTTAATTAAGTCAAGTGTCAAGTTCTCTACAACCACACATTAACAAATTCCCATCTACCCATAACCGCGGGCATGACTTTCGAAAGTTCAAACCCTGCAGGGGTGTCCCAACTTAGCCCATCACAAGCTCTCACGGTCAACGAAGGATATTCCTTCTCCCAGGAAGACCCGATCAGACTCGGAATCCCGGTTACAAGACATTTCGATAATGGTAAAACAAGACCAGCAAAGCCGCCCGAATGTGCCGACAAATCCCGATAGGATCTGCACATATCTCGTTCTCAGGGCACACCGGATGAGCAGTCCGTACAACTAAAACCAACCCTCAAGTTTCCCCGAGGTGGCGCTGCAAGGGGCTCTAGTTTGGACCAACACCCAGAGGAGCACTGGCCCGGGGGGGGGTTAAAATAAAGATGACCCTCGGGCTCCAGAAACCCGAGGGAAAAAGGCTTAGGTGAGGCAAATGTAAAACCAAGGTTGGGCCTTGCTGGAGGAGTTTTATTCAAAGCAAACTGTCAAGGGGTTCTCATAACACCCAACCACGTAAGGAACGCAAAATCAAGGAACATAACACCGGTATGACGGAAACTAGGGCGGCAAGAGTGGAACAAAACACCAGGCATAAGGCCGAGCCTTCCACCCTTTACCAAGTATATAGATGCATTAAAGTAAATATGATATAATAATGATATCCCAACAATATCCATGTTCCAACAAGGAACAAACTTCATCTTGACCTGCAACTAGCAACGCTATAAGAGGGGCTGAGCAAAAGCGGTAACATAGCCAAACAACGGTTTGCTAGGAAAGGTGGGTTAGGGGCTTGACATGGAAATATGGGAGGCGTGATAAAGAAAGTGGTAGGTATCGCGGCATAGCAATAGAGCGAACAACTAGCAAGAAAAGATAGAAGTGATTTCGAGGGTATGGTCATCTTGCCTGCAATCCCGCAAGGAAGAAGAACAAGTCCATGAAGAAGGCAAACGGACGTAGTCGAACAGATCCTCACAAATGCGACGTTATCGAAACAAACCCGAAGAAGCAACACCGGAAAGAAGCAAACAACATAGTAAACAACCATCACATAAACATGGCGTGATGCACAAACAAGTATGATGCATGTCCGGTTTAATGAAGCATGGCATGGCAAAGTGCACAAACAATACTAAAAATTAAGTGGAGCTCAATATGCAACGAGTTGCATATTGACGAAACACCACATGACTTATTTAGTTCACTCTCGTTTATGTACACAACAATATTAAATGTTGTTAAACATGGCAAGAGATGAAACATGAGTAAAATACACAGTTAGGCATTTTAAATGAGGCTGGAAACATCACACAATAATTCCGGCAATTCCTCATGTGCATTAGCAATTTAATGCAACAACAACTTTTAACCATTTTAAATGTTATTATCATGATGCGGATGACATGTGCAAGTTATGCAATTTTATGAAAAAGTCGACATGAGCATATTATGAAGCATTCGTCATCGTGGCGGAAATGAAAGGGGTGCCATGACAACGAATTCGAAAATGATGCCATGACAACATAACGGTTCCGGTAGCTCATGGAGATACCGGTGCAAAAGGAAAAGTGATGGGAGCATGTCATGCAAGGATGGTGGGGTGGTCCCAGATACCGGGTCCCCACGGTTTGACGACAGTGCCAAGCGAGGGAAACAACTAACGTTCACGGGAGGATACAACATCCAAACATGCATCTCATTCAACACATGCATTCGTTCACGGGCGGTAGTCTCAGGGTTATACCTTCGAAGCATGCAAACGGGACGGTTCCCGTTCGGTGCAAAGTAGAGAAGTAGACGTTCTCGCGATGGTAGTGAAAGTAGCAGTTCTCGCGGGTCGTAGAGGAAGTAGTTGTACTTGCAAACTTGTCGGGTCCAGGGCGACGGTAGTGGAAGCAGTGGTACACGATGACGGTAGAGGTACTCGTGATAGTCGTACACGAGTCCTGTGACCCACGGTTCTTTGGGCAACGGTAGTTGTGCATGGTTCATAGACGTTCATAGTCATGGTGAGGAACTTGACGAAACCCAAGGCGACGATAGTTGTACATGGTCCACGAGTCGTCGATTGTTCGGGGTCCGGCTTGCGGGTCTTGCCGATATGAAGGGGTACTTGGCGTTTTTGTAGAGGTACTCTCGATCTTGGCGACGGTAGTCGTTCCCGTTCGTTCGGAGAGGTGCTTGGTGACTCCAAGTCCTTCGGGGTCATCGCGTAGTCATTTATGTCGCAGTCAGACTTGACGCAAAGCACGCTGGCTGTAGAGGTACATGACTCGCAACCATCCAGGGTCGTGGTACTGGTACTTGACGTCCACGGAAATTAGCAGCGAAGGCCATGGTTCTCAGGTCCAAGGTCGTGATCTTGAGGATGTCAGCGGGAACTGGACCGAAGGAGCTGGCGGAGCTGGGCCTTGGCGAGGCCAGCATCAGGCCGTCTGGCTCGTGGGCAAGCAGCGAGGGCGAGAACGCATCCCAGGCGCGGTCGAGGCGGGCGTCCTCGTGGTGCTCCTGAACCTGCTCAATGACGAGAGCTGTGGGGGCGGCGCCTAGAGGTGCAGGGAAGCAACGACGAGGAGGAGGAAGCAGGGCAGCGACGTGACTTGATGCAGCTCCGGCGAGGAAGGAAAACAGCAGGAGGCGGCGGGGCTTGACGGATCCGGACGAGGGACTTGGCCGGAGCGGCGGCCTTGCTGTGGTCAGGGACGGCGTGGCTCACCGATGACGAAGAAGAAACAAGGCACCGGACTCGCATCAGGGGTTGCCAGAGGTTGGGAGCTCAGCGGCAGCGGCCATCACCGGAGACGGGGAGGCAGTGGCTCGGAGATCCTGGCGGTTGAGAAGCGGCGCGACGCTTGTGGGAGAAGGAGGCGGGGCGCGGGGCTCGCGCGTGCTGGGGTACTCCTCTCCCTGGCGATGCGTGTGGGAGCGAGGGGATAGGGTGTGATGCGGGTGTGGGTGGCGCTGGGCAGAGGGAAAGAGAGGAGGAGATGGGATCGGTACGAAGGAGGGAGATGGCGGCGGCGTGGGAGGACGAGAGGAAGAGGGTGAGTTGATCGGGCCAGGGGAGATGGTTAGGTTAGGAGTAGGTGGGCCTAAAGGACCGACCTAGTAGAGAGGAGGGGCTTAGGTGGGCCGACGCTTTTGATTGAGAGGCCCAGAAGGCCGGTGGGCGCAAGCTCTCTCTCTATCTCTCCCTTTATTCTTAAACTTTAACCGAAAGGCCATCAAAGAGAAGAAAAATAAAGAGGGGGTTAGGGAAAGAATTTGCGCACGCGGATAATTTTTCCGGACTCACAACAATGTGCTTGTTCCGAGAAAATTGGAGTGGGCAAGATTGAAAGATTTAAATTCAAACTCATCTGAATTTAAACAAATGGTTTGAACTAGGACTAGGGTTTTGAAGTGCCTAAAAATGTTCGGATTTTTGGAGGAACCTCGGTAAATGGGAAGAGAATTTTTGGCAAGGTTTTGAAGTCAAGCTTGAACTAGAAAAGACATGGGGAATATGCAAGTGTGTTTATGGGTGATTCTGAAAAATGGAATATTTAATACAGCTCCCTAATATTGGGAGGATAAGTTATAAAGAGAATCACCATGTGAATTCCCTCGGTTTAAATGGACCAAAGATCCATGCAATTTATTTAGTTGAGTTTTAAAACGGGTTGCATGTTGACATGATGCAATGCACATAATGCAATGATGAATACAACGAACCAAAAAAATCACACGACGAAACCCGGAAATCATGGAAGGCACCTGAAGCTCCGGTCTTGGGGTGTCACAACGAAGACTGGGTACGCGGGAATCCACCCAAGATCAATGCCGCCCGAATCCCTTGAGATTCGTCGGAGACATACCTCCATACGTCCTCAGACGATAACATTGTTGGGACGGAGCCTAGTATCTGTGTTAGAGTTAGAGATAGGTCGACATTCTTATGAAAAATAAGAAATGAATTCCTTCATTTTACTAGATTTTAAAAGGTATAGATGAAATATCTAGCATACTTATCACTTGTCTTGTATTGCAATTAATTTTATACTTTCACAAGGTATTACAGTGTCTCTAGAGTCTAGACCAACGGCGCTAGATTTTAGGTCCACTCACCATTTTTGTAGGGCGCCACTCCTAAGATGATTAATTTCCACTTCTCGGAGACGCGACATCGATCAAGACGTACCTCCATACAAGTGGTGCCTAATAAAATTCCTTCCATCATTAAGGACCTAGTGATGACGTACAAATTATGCCGACGCAAGCACTACTTAAAAAATAGTGTTGATATTGATTGAAAATGGCGCACCACAAAAAAAATTGTGGCTAGCCATTTCTCCACTAGTGAGGGCTACACCCAGACTGGCATGGGCACACAACAGTAGGATTGGGCCACCGGACAGGCGGAGCTGGATGTGGAGGAGGGTGAGGACGACGAAGACGATGATGTGGATGATTTTGCAAGTGATCCGAAGAAGAAGGATAGAGGATAGATATTGAACATGCGGGAGGCCGAGCTCTTGCTCGTTGCATGGTTGGCAACTATCCTCGATCAATCCATGGCATAGAGCAGAAGGGCTCAATTTTGGGGACATTCGCACATGATTCCATGAACACAAACATTTCGCGGCCTACTCTAACGTGGTCATCTGCAACCGTGAACCAAAGTCCCTCAACCATTAATGGCACACCATCCAAGAGGCCATGTCGAAGTATTGCGGCCACTTGGCACATCTCATCACACGGTGCCTAGTGGTGCCCAAATGACCGAGCAAATAAGTTCATTTGGACGTGTATGCAAAGCTTTTTAGCTGGATATTCATAGTTCTGTTGATCATTGATCGGGTATGCATAGTTTAGTTCATCACTAGCCGCATATGCACACTTTAGTTGATCACTAGCGGGATATGCATAATTTTGTTGATCACTTGCCGGATATGCATAGTTTTGTAGCTGGATGCATAACTTTGTAGCCGGATATGCATAATTTTGTTTATCATCGGCTGTATATTGATACGTCCATTTTGCATCATGTTTTCTTACTATTATTTATAATGTTTTTATACATAATAATGATTTTTGGAGTAATTCTAATACCTTTTCTCTCGTAATATGCAAGGTGCACACCAAGAGGGAGAATTCCGGCAGCTGGAAATCTGGACCTGGAAAAGCTACATCAGGCTACCTATTCTGCACAACTCCAAATGAGCTGAAACTTCACGGAGAATTTTTATGGAATATATAATGAATATTGGAGCAAATAAGTATCAGAGGGGGCCCACCAGGTAAGCACAACCCACCTGGGCGCGCCAGGGAGCCCAAGCGCGCCCTGCTGGGTTGTGCTCACCCAGGCCCACCTCTAGTGCCCATATTTTGGTATGTAAGTATTTGACATAGAAAAAACAAGGAGAGGACTTTCGGGACGAAGCGTCGCCGCCTCGAGGCGGAACTTGGGCAGGAGCATTTTTGCCCTGCAGCGGAGTGATTCCAACGGGGGAACTTCCCTCTCGGAGGGGGAAATCATCGTCATCATCATCACTAACAACTCTCCCATCTTGGGGAGGGAAATCTCCATCAACATCTTCAACAGCACCATCTCCTCTCAAACCCTAGTTCATCTCTTGTGTTCAATCTTGTTATAGGAACTATAGATTGGTACTTGTGGGTGACTAGTAGTGTTGATTACATCTTGTAGTTGATTACTATATGGTTTATTTGGTGGAAGATTACATGTTCAGATCTAATATATTATTTAATACTCCTCTGATCATGAGCATGTTTATCATTTGTGAGTAGTTACCTTTGTTCTTGAGGTCATGGGAGAAATCATGTTGCAAGTAATCATGTGAATTTGATATGTGTTCGATATTTTGATAGTATGTATGTTGTGATTCCCTTATTGGTGTCATGTGAATGTCGAGTACATGACACTTCACCATATTTGGGCCTAAGGGAATGCATTGTGGAGTAGCAATTAGATGATGGGTTGCGAGAGTGACAGAAACTTAAACCCTAGTTTATGCGCTATTCCGTAAGGGACTGATTGGATCCAAAAGTTTAATGCTATGGTTAGAATTTATTCTTAATACTTTTCTTGTAGTTGCGGATGCTTGCGGGAGGGTTATAAGTAGGAGGTTTGTTCAAGTAAGAAGAACACCTAAGCACCGGTCCACCCACATATAAAAATATCAAAGTAGCGAACGCAAATCGAACCAACATGATGAAAGTGACTAGATGAAATTCCTGTGTACCCTCAAGAACGCTTTGCTTATCATAAGAGACCGTTTTGGCCTGTCCTTTGCCTCAAAAGGATTGGGCTAACTTGCTGCACTTTTATTGCTACTATCGTTACTTGCTCGTTACAAATTATCTTGCTATCAAACTACTTGCTCGTTACAAATTATCTTGCTATCAAACTACTCTACTACTTGCAATTTCAGCACTTGCAGACATTACCTTACTAAAAACCACTTGTCATTTCCTTCTGCTCCTCGTTGGGTTCGACACTCTTACTTATCGAAAAGAGCTATAATTGATCCCCTATACTTGTGGGTCATCAAGGCTATTTTCTGCGCTGTTGCCGGGGAGTGAAGCGCCTTTGGTAAGTGGAAATTGGTAAGGAAACATTTATATAGTGTGCTGAAATTTATTGTCGCTTGTTACTATGGAAAACAATCCTTTGAGGGGTTTGTTTGGGGCATCTTCACCTCGTACGGAACCACAATTAGTTACCCCTCAACCTACTGCGCCTACTGAAAATATTGAATATGAAATTCATTCGGGTATGATAGAACAACTGCTAGCTAATCCTTATGCAGGAGATAGAACACAACATCCTGATATATGTGGAACAAATTTGTGGATTGTTTAAGCTTGCAGGTTTACCCGGGGATAAAGTTATGAAAAAGGTTTTCCCTTTATCTTTGAAGGGAAAAGAATTGGCATGGTATAGGCTATGCGATGATATTGGATCATGGAATTGGAATCGTTTGAAATTGGAGTTCCACCAAAAAATTATCCTATGCATCTAGTTCATCGTGATCGGAATTATATATAATTTTTGGCCTCGTGAAGGAGAAAGTATCGCTCTAGCTTGGGGCAGGCTTAAGTCAATGTTATATTCATGCCCCAATCATGAGCTCTCAAGAGAAATTATTATCCAGAATTTTTATGCTCGGCTTTCTCGTAATGATCAAACCATGCTTGATACTTCTTGTGATGGTTCTTTTATGAAGAAGACTATTGAATTCCGATGGGGTCTTTTGGAAAGAATTAAACGTAACTTTGAAGATTGGGAACTCGACAAAGGTAAAGAGTCAGGTATTAAACTTAAATATGATTATGTTAAATCTTTTATGGATACCAATGGTTTTCAAAAATTTAGCACTAAATATGGACTTGATTCTGAGATAGTAGCCTCTTTTGTGAATCATTTGCTACTCATGTTGAACTCCCTAAAGAGAAGTGGTTCAAATATCACCCACCTATTAAAGAAGAGACTAAAGAACTGGTACCAGTTAAAGAAGAAACTATACTTTATAATGTTGATCCAGTTGTTCCTTCTACTTATATTGAGAAACCACCTTTCCCTGTTAGGATAAATGAACATGCTAAAGTTTCAACTGTGGTTAACAAAAGCTATATTAGAACACCTAAACCTGATGAACAAATTAAAGTAGAACCTCGTATTGTTATGGTTAAAGATCTCTTGGAAGAAGATATGGATGGGCATGTTATTTACTTCTGTGAGGAAGCTGCTAGAATTGTCAAACCTGATAAAAAGGATAAACATAGACCCGTTGTTGGCATGCCTGTCATCTCAGTTAAAATAGGAGATCACTGTTATCATGATTTATGTGACATAGGCGCTAGTGTGAGTGCTATTCCTTACACTTTATATCAAGAAATTATGAATGACATAGCACCCGCAGAGATAGAAGAAATAGATGCTACTATTAAACTTGCTAGAGACACTCTATCACCTATTGGGATTGTTAGAGATGTTGAAGTCTTGTGTGGGAAAGTAAAATACCCTACTGATTTTCTTGTTCTTGGTTCCCCACAAGATGACTTTTGTCCCATTATCTTTGGTAGATCTTTCTTGAACAGCATTAATGCTAAGATAAATTGCAAGAAACAAATTGTCGGTGTTAGTTTTGGTGATGAGTCTCATGAATTAATTTTTTCAAGTTTAGTAGAAATCTTCATGAAAAAGAGTTACATGTTAAATTTCACACGTACAAACAATATAACATAGACACAATCATTTAATAACTGAAGCCCATTTTTGCAATGTAAATTGATAACATGAAGTAAAATTAATGACATGTCCATGTAACAAACTGAGTGATGTTTCAACTAAATATCTATTACAAAACTATTAATATCTAGATGATGCGCTTAAGAAATTCTTTCACTATCAGGAAAGTTGCCTTTAGCTTCATTCCCACGATATTTCGGCAAGTATAATAAAAATTGCTTCCTCAACTCATACCCATCCTGCACAAACAATATATGTAGTTAGTATGAAAATTTCACGCCGAAGGTCTTAAAACATGTAACGAACAATACTCACCGTGCAAACCGGCTTGACCAACTCTTTACCGTTCCGCCAGAGCATAAAATGAAAAACAAAATAGACAGACACATTCCTGCAAAACTTTAAATTAATAATATAAAGAATATAGTGATAACAAAAATAAATGTTTTTGTTATGAATTCATTACACGTCTATACTCGTTGGAATACCAAACGGAAATAAATGTTGCCATTTAGATATATCAGAATTCCAACCAGGCAGCTTTATTTCGAGTGCTTCTTTGAAATCCCTTGCAAAACTTTTTACTTTCAGTGCATGCCTCAATTTTTTATCCTTTGACGATTGTGATGTTTGAATAGGATCCATAATATATAGACGACGTGCCTCTTTGTCGATGACATACAAGATGTATCGGCCGATGGATGCATAGGGAAGATAAATCTACAAGTGGAGCTATTAGAAACAACAATAAACCATGATAACAATAGACAAAATACTTTACTTATCATGTTGCACGATGAGATATTGTTGTCCATCCCAGGCCAGCTATCAAATAATGTTTCCAACGTCTGGATAGTTTCCTTCTCGCAAAACTTCTGACCTCGTGTTGACTCTAGCTTCATGGACTAAGTAAAAAAAGAAATATTGTTTCAACATGGTGTTACTAATGACACATAGAATGAAGAGTTACAATAACTTACACAAAATCTTAGATCCATGTAGTGTATAAGAGGGTATGTGAACAATACTCCCTCGTCACATGCTAGTATACGCACGGCGGTGTTGAAGCAATCATTGTCAATAGATTGCTCCATGTTAAGTATGAACTAAACTTTTTTAAGACTTAAGCCCATTGGATCGGGAGTCGAGCTCCGGACCCATACCTTCCTAAAAATTGGATGGTAAGAAGAATAATAATGTACATCCGCACATTAAATATTGATACATGATACTTACTCCAAACACCCGGCATCATCGATCGACATGAAGTTGTTGCAGAGGCCGGCAAGTAATTGACGTTGGTCTGTGGGTATGATAGTGATTGGGGCATGACGTTTATCTTTGACTATGTCAGGTGGATTCTGCAGGATCTCGGGATCAGAATTAGCTAAAGTTTCTTCATCGTCAGGTTGATGGTATATGGGACCTCCTTTTAGCTTATTCAGCTCTGAATCGAGCAAAATGATAGAAATTTTTTGTTAAAAATGTTTCATATCCTCCTACAAAATATATAAAAAAATTGATATATTGTTTTGAGATAAAATAACGAGATAGTGTATAAAAATGAAATACCTGGTGAACTGGTCTGACAGTGCATCTGATGTCCAATATTCCATATAACTTGCGATCTATTCTCTGTCATGGCAGTACAAAGACTAAAATTACATTTAGGTCTAAGCGAGGCGAAGACGTGCAACCGTCGTCCCATCACCCCCCCCCCCAACACACACACATGAGAGCCGGACAAAACTTTATGCAGTAGACAGTCGGGAATTCGTCATGCTAAGACCCCGTAGGACAAGCGCATCAGAACAATAATCGCCATCGATGAAGAGAAGCATAGGTTAGAAGAATCTAACCCAAAGACACACGAATGAAGATGAATGAAGACTGGGTCCGCGGGAATCCACCCAAGATCAACGCCGCCGGTATACCATGAGATTCGTCAGAGACATACCTCCATACGTCCTCCGGCATCGAGCGGCGAGGCGGCGTCGGGCGACGCGGTCGGTGCAGCAAGGGGCATCGTCGAGTGCCCGATCCGATCTGGATCGGGGGGAAGCAGAGGGAGGAGTGGGGGAAGTGGGGCGGTTGGGCTAGGGTTTCGGGGTGGAGTGGGGGTTATGGGGAGTGGGGTGGGCTGGCCGGTTTGGGGCCTGCCTGGCTAGCAGCTGGGCCGACTGGCCCAGTGGGGGTCCCTTCTTATTTTTTTTGTTTTCTGTTTGGTATTTTCTTTTTCTTTTATTTATTTTTCCTTTTCTATTTTATTTATTTTAGAGCATTTTAGCATTTTGTAAACTTGTGTTTTCTTCACTATAATTACCTATGCAATATTTAGCACAATCCGAACTTTTTTGTTTTAATGTTTGAAAACTTTGGTTGTTTGTCAAAAATTCAAATTTGAATTTGAATCATTTTGAACTAACGCGAGATTAGCGACAGTAACGGAGGTGACGTGGCATCATTATCATAGGTCCACTGTAGCATAATTTTCCGAGCGTTACAGCGGTGGAACTCCCGATCTCAATTTTGTTCTGGAGGTTTGGGGATATATAAGAGGTGTTGGCGTCGAGAATAAGTCAGGGGAGTCCACGAGGGGCCCATAAGGTCGGAGGGCGCGCCCTAGGGGGTGGAGGCACCCTCCACCCTTGTGGTGGCCTCGGGACTCTTCTGGTGCATCTCTGGCACTCCGTGGGCTTCTTTTGGTCTAAAAACAATCGTCGTAAAGTTTCAGGTGATTTGGACTCCGTTTGATATTTCTTTTCTGTAAAACTCAAAAACAAGGAAAGATAGAAACTGACACTAAACTCTAGATTAATAGGTTAGTCTCAAAAATCATATAAAATACTATATAAATGCATATAAAACATCCAAGATAGATAATATAATAGCATGGAACAATAAAAAATTATAGATATGTTGAAGACGTATCAGAACGTTAGGCGGAGTTAGAAGCCGCGCCTACACGGAGTTCAATGAGGCAGCGAATGAGGTGTGTGGCAAGAGTGACATAGAGGAGGACATCGCCAGCTCCGCCCCGGCCGCGCCCCGCCGCCACGATCAGGATGAGTGCCGCGGGCTACGAGGAAGAGTAGTGCATGATAGGTCGCCGTCGGCCGGGTTCCAAGAAGACCATCGCTCCTCCCCTCCCGTTGAAGCAATCTTGGTGGGCTGAACATCGTCGGCCGATTAGCCGCGTGACGGCGACGTAAAGGCGGACATCTTGACTTCCTGGGGCGGAGCTGAAGAGCGCCAAGGCGGAACTTGAGAAGGCGAAGGCAAGAGCCGAAGCTTCAGTTCTCGGGGCTCTTGGCTGGACATGGGAAACGGGCGCCCACAATCATTTAGATTAGGTTTAGAATACGATTTGGTTAAGAATTGTCCAAAATATAATGAATTCTGTCTGGTTCATATGAAATCCGTCGTGTTTGCCTGCATTTCATCCGTTTAGTTTAAACAAAGGTTGAAATATATGGGACAACGTTGGATGCCTGATTTCTGCATTCATGTCTGCGGACGGATGTCGAAGCAAATTTACGAATCAGCTTTGGAGATGCCCTATTTCCGAACAGAGAAAAGCTTAGAACCACATAATCATGGGCGAAATGTGGCCTACCCTACTCACTACAACCAGTAGCAAAATACACGCAACAAGAGACCTCCGCGCCATGGAGCCGTACGTGTAGGCCCGAAACCGTGCGTTGCCGTTGTAGTTGCAAGAGCCACACGATGGAACGGCTGCCAACCCGATGGGCGATGACCAGCCTCGTCCCCGCGGCCACCGGTTTTCGTCGCACCACCCCCACCGATCGACCGATCATTCACACGCATCCACTTCCAAACCCGTTTCCGGATTCCACGCAACAAGGCAAGGCGGGCGCCGTGTACTGCCAACGCGGTTGCAGCTCCCGTGCTCGGCAACTTGCAGGAGCGGAGCGGCACAAAGGCCAGGAGCCATCATCGCCACCCACAGTTGAAATCATGGGGTCCTCCATACCGAACAAAGGCCACTCGTCCGTGCCTTTTCCTCGCGCACTTGGAGGCTCTGCAGCTAGCATGAGCAGGTGCTGGCCTCCATGGCTCCATGACGGGTGTTTTTCTTATGACTTTGACCTGTTCTTAGGCCACGCAACTTGGTATGGATTGGTCAAGAGCACACTCCAGTGTCACCCTCTCCCGAATGAATCCTTCCAAGCGTATCCCCAAGTGGGTGTTGTACTCATGGTTTCTGTTAAGAAGAACACACCACTGTCACTTTTAGCCCATATGTTTTCTCGGTCTTTTTTTTTGGCGAATTGTGTTTTCTCGGTTTCACACACACATTTCAGCTTCCACTTCAAGATTTTAAGTTTTTTTTTAACATCAGTATAGACACAAGCGTTTATATACACGTACATACACTCACCCCTATAAACACACACGCACACCCTACCCCTATGAGCATCTCCGAAAGACTGAGCCAGCATATCATCTTGAGATTTATGAAGTCATCGCAGACGCCTCGTGGTCGACAGGAACGTCTCCTCTTACTGAATGCGCATCGCCGGAAATCCTGAAATAAATGCAGGAATAAATGCGAGCATTAGGATTTGAACCCTGATGGATTGGGGATACCACGATTCTTCTAACCATTCAACCACAGATTGGTTCGTCTTTGAGCTTTTAAGTTAAACAGTCCGTTTACAATCGTACATTTTTTATAGACGTAGTCGTGGAGCTTCTGAGATTTGCATGCACGGTTGCAGTCTTCATGAACATTTTCGGTGTCTTACATAAAAGAAAAAAAAATACCCAGTTGGTATACTAGAAAATTTCGGTGAAATATAGTGCCGTTTGGGGACATTTTCTGAATAATTCATACGGATTGCAGTCATGGAGTCAAAGAGCTCGCTTGGAAAAAATCTGCCAAAATTCATTTCCAAATCAAAAGGACAGAGATAAATAGTACTGTTTTGTGGAAGCTAGCTGACATTCCCCATTTCTCCTCGGCAAGTTGGCACGGAAGCAAAGGGCCACACATGATTCCGACTCTTTGCCATGGCTTTTAGCTTAACATCCATTGATCCGAATTCTGCATGGTCCAACGGATGATACATATAGGCTTGTGTTTTTGCGAAGACCCCGTACTGCATGCAGACGTGGAATGCACTCGCCCTGGTCTGCCGACTGGCGGCTCCACACCTACGCGTGTTGTGACAAACCGGCACGCCGCAATCTGTACCAATTTGCCCTGACATTCTGATTCCTGCTGTCCATGCACACACGTTTTTTTTTTTGAAACTGCAGTGGAAAAGATTCAGAAGAAACCTGGCTTACACGAAATTTCAACCAGCCAGCAAAAGAAAACGGAGAAGATCTGAAGCAACATCCTAACAATCTTATCACGAACACACAAAATACTTCCTCGGATCCATATTACTTGTTTTAGATTTATCAAGATACAAATGTATCTAACACTGAAAGCTCACTCAAAAGAGTGTCAATTTGTATTCTCCACGAAACCTAGCACACTGGTCAGCATAATCTTCTAAACCATGTTCGCACGGCAAGGTTGCCCCCGTCCCCTCCCTTACCCCAATCTTGTTCTCCCCCTTGAATCCAAAATTCCACCAGATTTCGGGTCAAGCTGGTCTCTTTCGTTGCCATCGACAAATGGCTTCACTGCGGGTTTGCTATACAATCACACACACCGATGTCGACGCCATGGCCCGATGTTGCTTCTTTCTTCTTCCTTCTTGCTTTCACACGGCCAACGATGATTCCTAGGAAGCAGATGATGTCAGGGCTAGTTAGGGCCTAGGGGGTAACTTGCAAAAGCAATTTGAAGCGAGAAAGTAGTCAAGAAAGTCATCCTCCATGGGTCACGGTTTGGGCAATTCTCTGTCTTAATGAGTTCTTTTCCTTTTCGTTCTTTTTGTGGCTCAATGGCGTGATATGAGATGCAACAATTCCTTGGAATCGGCGACCAATGTTGGCGGCCATGTAGCTGCTCCTTTTGTACATGTTTATGTGTAGGTTGGTCGAATGGTCTGTAAGTGATGTTGTGTGTATTGTGTTGCTTCGTTCTTGACCGGGGATGGAAGGATGGAGTGTGGCCATGGCCGGGAGGACGGGGAGTAGTGTGGCAATGAACGGGGGCTAACGACAATTCGAATAAGTGTCACATACTTTTACTGCAAAAAGGACCAAGTCCAAGAAAATGGTTACAACGACACAACAAGAAAAAAGGAGGAGGTTATATGTACAAAAACAAAAACTTATCTGATAAAGTCTAGACCTAACGAAGGTTGTCAATCCAAGTGAGAAGCTTAGGCTTAATAGCAGATTCAAGCCTATGGGACAGGTGGGTGATATTATGTACAAATTTACACTTTCAAGAAGCAAAAGTAGTCCTCTCCACGATCTTGCATTTCCGAGTATTCAAATAAGCCAACCATCAAGGAAGACCACCTCAAGAAAAGAGGATGTCCAAAGTCTCTTCGGGCAACCACAATGCAATCATTGATAGAACCTCCATATGTCCAACTAATTTCCATACCCCAAGAAAAAAGGATGTCCAAAATCTCTTCAGGCAACAACAATGTAATCCTTGATAGAACCTCCATATGTCCAAATAATTTGCAGATAGTTTCAAATTCTCACTGAAATTGTATGAGAAAAATAGATGGGTTGTGTCTTAATGGATATGACTGAGGTTGCAGTGATTCTCATCATGTGATGATCTTCAATGCATTTGGAGAAAACTTCGCAGGAATTTCATCGAAATCTAGCCAGAATTTGGCGGACGGAGGTTGGCAAGGCTCAGGGTGGCTGTCAGAGGCAAGGAATGCGGCGCCTGACACTGCTCCTCATTTTTTTGAGGGGTTCAACATTTAAGGGTATCATTAGAGTTAAGTCCCTTTAAGGGTTTGGCTAAAGAAGCCTTAACATCCACATATAGCCTCAGAGCATTTACAAGCGGTCTCGTCATATGCTCCCTATATGTCCGATAGGACAGTGGGTCATTTCCCGGACACAAAAGAGAAGGGAAAATATGGCCAACTAAACCTCCCAGTTTGTCCCCATAAGTTTGGCTTGTCCACGGGCCCTCATATCTTCCCCATCGGTTGGTCAGTCTGTCATGTAGGACGCGACCCACCCCAGATCACCCTTTTTCCCCTCGAATACGCACAAGCATGCATATCATATATTGAAAGAGAGAGATGGGGTGGGAGAGCCCCTCCTCACAGTTTTTACAACAAACACATCAGTGTGCAAGACAAGGTGTGTTCCACACTCAACGCGAAAAGCCTACTCCTCACTCATAGACGACGAAGCTAACCCTCTAGTAAGATGATCTATGTCACCCTTGATTATGCCTGGTTGTTTCCACGTCTTGGACTCACTCATGATTTTGGATCCCACCAGCTCTGCCATGTGCGATGCCCCATCGAATACAATCGTGTTCATGTGTTTCAAAGTTCCCAAAGGCCAATGATTATGATAGATCTTAGGTCATTTTGATGCCCGCCTGCAATGTTCCTGCTAGCACACCAGTCAACAATCGACTCACTGGGGCCGGCTCCCACTCCCGCTTCCCTATCACATGACATATTGAATGTCATAATGTTCTTTTGAACACAACCCAATCAAAATGTGTTGGATCGTTTCATCATCTTTGTTGCAGAAGGGGCAGGAATCTTGATGCGGCAAACCTCTTTGTCGGTGTCAAAACCGGCGGATCTCGGGTAGGGGGTCCCGAACTGTGCGTCTAGGCCGGATGGTAACAGGAGGCAAGGGACACGAAGTTTTACCCAGGTTCGGGCCCTCTTGATGGAGGTAAAACCCTACGTCCTGCTTGATTAATATTGATGATATGGGTAGTACAAGAGTAGATCTGCCACGAGATCGGAGAGGCTAAACCCTAGAAGCTAGCCTATGGTATGATTGTTGTTCTGTATGTTGTCCTACGGACTAAAACCCTCCGGTTTATATAGACACCGGAGAGGGTTAGGGTTACACAAAGTCGGTTACAATGGTAGGAGATCTACATATCCGTATCGCCAAGCTTGCCTTCCATGCCAAGGAAAGTCCCTTCCGGACACGGGACGAAGTCTTCAATCTTGTATCTTCATAGTCCAGGAGTCCGACTGAAGGTATAGTCCGGCCATCCGGACACCCCCTAATCCAGGACTCCCTCAGTAGCCCCTGAACCAGGCTTCAATGACGACGAGTCCGGCGCGCAGATTGTCTTCGGCATTGCAAGGCGGGTTCCTCCTCCAAGTACTTCATAGAAGATTTTGAACACAAAGATAGTGTCCGGCTCTGCAAGATAAGTTTCCACATATTGCCATAGAGAGAATAATATTTACACAAATCTAATCTGCTGACGTATTCCGTAGTGTGACGCACCACGGCCAAGCCTTTATTCGAATCGTTTTATTATCCCACCTTAGCGTGTCATGCGAGGCGGTTTCCTTGGCACGTCTCGTCGAAGCAGAGATCGTGTCCCCTTATTCCGGGATTCTCATCAATACGGGCGTGGGTAACCCAACCGCGCCATTGATTACAGCGCTTGGGGATAAGCGAGTTTTACCAGGCTGGTGGGGACACGTAGTTGCGTCCACCCATATAAGGGGATAAGGATCCACCTTTTCACCTACGCCTTCTTCCTCCTTTGCCTATCCATTCTTGCGCACTCGAGCTCCAGCGCCCAAGTCCGCACTCCCCATCTCAACCTTCTCCAGCCATGTCCGGAGTGGGAGGCAAGTGGATGGTCTCCTCCGTCACGGAGGGACACATAAAAAAACTGAGGAAGGCCGGATACTTGTCTAACGACATCGCGTACCGGCTTCCCGAAGAGGGGCAGCTCCTCCCCACCCCAAGGCCCCATGAGAGGGTAGTGTTCCTTCCCCACTTCCTCCGCGGACTGGGCTTTCCTATCCACCCATTCGTCCGGGGACTCATGTTCTACTACGGCCTGGATTTCCATGATCTGGCCCCGAACTTCATCCTCAACATCTCGGCGTTTATCGTCGTGTGCGAGGCTTTCCTCCACATCCGCCCCCATTTCGGCCTATGGCTCAAGACTTTCAATGTCAAGCCAAAGGTGGTGCGCGGCAACCAGGCGGAGTGCGGAGGCGCCATGGTGGGCAAGATGCCCAATGTCTTATGGCTCGAGGGCTCCTTTGTGGAGACCCTGAAGGGGTGGCAATCGGGGTGGTTTTACATCACCGAGCCGCGTGACCCTGAATGGGTCGCAGCCCCCGAGTTCCGATCTAGACCCCCTACGCGGCTCACCTCCTAGAAAGAGACGGGCCTGTCATGGGGTAAAACAAGAGAGCTGACCGGACTCCAAACATGCGTCCAAACCCTGGTGGACAAGAAGCTCAAACTTGTTGATGTAGTCCAGGTTATGCTCATCCGCCGGATCCTCCCGTGTCAACAACGGGCTTTCAACCTGTGGGAGTTTGACCCGGCGCGGCATCGAACTCTGAGCAGGCTCTTCGACACGACGTACGAAGATGCCTGGAAGGTGCTTTTCAAGGGCGCCGAAGCCCCTGCATCCGCTACCGAGGATCGCGGATTCAGCACGCAGCGTCACGCTCGTGCGGTAAGCCGTTTTTACCTTTTACAGGGTATTAGTTTTTCATAGTTTGACTCCATGCGGGATCTAAGCTCCCTTACCTTTGACAGGATTGGCAGGAGACGTCCGGACAGATCAACTGTCTGGCTCCTTTGCCCGAAGGCCTAGCGGACGCTCGTTTGGCGAAGCTGCTGGTTCCGGCACCCTATGTGGTGCCGGAGAAGAAGGCCACGGGAACTCGAAAGAGTGCCCGGCGCCAGGAGGTGTCGGAATCATCATCCGAAAACTCCAAGACGCACTCCTCCCACGAAGACGAGGAGGAGGAAGAAGAGACCTCTCACCCTCCAGCGGGGGAAGGGAAGAAAAGGAAGGCCGCACCAACTGGGGAGGCCAAAGGGTCCAAGAAGGGGAAAACCCTTCCTCCGGACTACTCCACCAACGCCGACGACGGCGAAGAGGAGTGGCCGCTCAGGGCCAAGCCCCTGGCGAAATCATAAGTATCCGGATACCAGAGTAATTCGTAGTATTCCTTTATTGCACAGCTTTCCCTTATGTCGAATATGATTATGCAGCCCACCTAAAGACCGGCTCGACGCATCGTCGAGCGGTTCACTAGACTCGTCGGATGTGAATTCGCTTCCGACGGCTTCCCCCCTCCTACGGACGACGCCGAAGTGTTTTCCCAACAGGTTCCAAGCCAGGGGGAGGTGGTCCTGGAGGCGCCGCAAGGCGACCTACCGGACTCCAGGTGTAAAGGGGATAAAACCCCCCAGGGCTCCAAGTCCGGCTCTAGGCCGGACACCGCTCCAGAACCTTCAAAGGTTCCAGAGTCCGGCGGGCGACCTCCTTCCAAGAGGAGCAAGCCCTCCGTGCCGGTGACCCCCGTCCAGCCGGAGGCGCCGGACAGTCTGTTGGAGGCGATCAAAGGCGCCTCCATCGACGAGGAGCACCGCACCATTATGAGTGCGGTGGTCCAGAAGGTTCAGTCCGCCAAGAACGGACTGACTGAAGCTTGTGCTAGCCTTTTAACAGACTTTGAGGTAAGTAAAGAATGTGTAAATAATATTACCACATAGACAGTAGCCCCTGATGCTCTGTTTGGCATTCGGGAAGAAAAGCCAAATAGAGGATCAAATAAAATCGCAGGAGTCTAACAAAAAGGAGTCAATATGCGTATGTAGGCTTCTTTGCTGGCGTCCGCCGCACTGACTGCGGAAGTGGACACGCTAAAGCAAACCTCGAGTAGTCCGAGCAAGAGCTCGGGCGTGCCAAGAAGCAGCTCGAGGACAAGGAAGGTAAGAAATACCTTGTTTAAATATATATAAAAAAGGTGCAATTGCAAAAAATGACAGGATTATCGTGGCTATTGTAGGGGCCATGTCTGAGGTGGCGACCCTTAAGCAAGCGCTTCTCGAGGCTGAGAAGAGGGCGACCACGGAGCGCACCGAGCAGGAGAAGTATGAGGCCGAGGTTGGCAAGGTGCGGCAAGAGCTCCGAGCTCTCATGGAAAAACATGAGAGTTTGGAGCTTGACTCAAAGACGCGAGCGTCCGAGCTCGCGGTGGCTATTGAAAATGCCAAGTCTGCCAAGGCCGAATCCCAGAAGACCCTCCAGGAGTTGGATGAGGTGAAAAAGATAGCGGCGGGTAAGGCATTCTTTATGCAAAGCAAACACATAAACGTGAGTTACTTGTTACTTACCCGTATTCGGAGCTCTCCAGGAGCATTCGCAGATCTTCCCCGTAGCGTTTCCGATGCCGCTGCATTCTATCGAGCCGAGGAGGGTAGCTCGACAGAGAAGGTGTTCTGGTCTCAGTATGCTGAGGCCGGACACCTCGTGCCCCTGAGCGACCAGCTGAAGCAACTGGTCGAGCTCCACAAGGCGGCTGAACAGGCCATGAAGGGCCTCATAGTTCGGCTGTGGCCTGGGAAGGCTCTGCGTGGGAGCTATTTTGGGCTGGTGCGGCGGCTGGTGGGGGCCCGTCCAAGGCTCAAAGTCCTCAAGCGCTCCGTCTGTATTGAAGGTGCCCGTAGGGCCCTTGCCCGTGCTAAGGTGCACTAGGGCAAGCTGGATGCTGAGAAGCTTGTGAAGGACGGGCCACCGCCGGGGGAAGGAGCATCGCAAGCCCGAGAATTATTATAAGGATGTTCTGAAGGGTGCCTGCCTTATGGCGGATGAATGTTCCAGGGATGTAATTTTTGAGTAAAACTCGCTCGTTTTGTCCTATGCGCTGAAAACTTGTTCATATGCGCTAAGCAATGCTGTTGGAATTTAAAATATTACCTTCTGTGCGGCTGTTTATCAATTCTGAGAGATGGCGAGTTGTCGGCTTCTGCCCCTGTGCCGCTAGTGCTGGGGTGTTCGGGGATAAACCTGAGCGCTCTTTTTCCCATGTTTGGGTCCTTCGAGGGAGGCGCTCAGCCCAACGAACAAGGCAATCGGACTATAATGCGTGAACACTCTCACTTAGCCATAGAATTCTATAATTTTAAATTTTGGCGAAGCCCCTGGTATTCGGAAGACCGATTTCGGGGCGCTATCCACGCCTTGGCCGGACAGAGCCGACTCCTCTCTCTAAGCGGCATAAGTCTTTAGGGACTCAAAAAACCTCTCGAACATCGACCAGCTCTCGCTTCATCATGACAGTCAGTTTTAGCTTTCTCTACTGAGGTGCTCGAACCAGCTCAATTGGGGCACAATCGCAGTAGTTCTCCTAGTGCTACCTTAGACAATATAGCGGAACGTAAGGCACCAAAACATAGGAGCCGCGCAAACCCAGCTATTGACCCAAGACATGATTCGGAGCCGATGCATATAATGCTATAAGTTCGGGGTGCCGCACTTGTTAAAGTGTTTGGACTTCTCACACCATATTGAGGGGTACTAAAGCCCCTGGCGTATTTTGGCCGTACCAAGTGTACGGGTGCAACATGTCGTTAAGGAACATATATTTGTAAAAAAAAGTAATACAAAAATAGACAAAGGCTATGCATTGTTTATTAAAAAGGGCTGCGATCAAAGCAGAACGATACAAATAATGCGATAAGCAAAAGGTTGGACTATTTAACATGTCCGTTCCAGGGGCAGGCTGCGGAATGGTAAGCGAAAAAGGTATACTGCTGGTCATAGAGACCACCTGAGAGTTTCGTAGTGCGGCATGGCTTGTCTGCTTCCCTGGTTCTTGCATCGTTTGTGCGGCAATTGAACTACCGAACAGGCCTTCCGAAGAGTGGAGTCCTGAAAGTAAGAGAAAATTAAAAAATCGGTAGCCCCTGGTGCGGTTTAAGCCGTGTTTCGGGCGTGCCGTGATGGTGCCCCTCCCCCTGTACCCATGGTATTTCTAGAGCGTAGTTATGTACGCGAAGTACTCGTGTCGCATTTTTGCGAGGGCTGGGGTTGGGGCCGCATTGCTACGCCTGCTCGGAATGTGCCAGGCGGTCTTGTTGTAGGTTACTCCGGGCACGCTTGACGGTGTCCGGACGTTTAATGGCCGGACTGGAGAACTGCCTGGAGAGGCTGCTTTGTACTTCCGCAGCAAGGGCTGCCATGCGCTCCTCCGTTCAGAGAGAGCGTTCGGTGTTTCCATTGACCGTAATTACTCCTCAAGGGCCTGGCATCTTGAGCTTAAGGTATGCGTAGTGCGGTACCGCATTGAACTTGGAAAATGCAGTTCGCCCGAGCAGTGCGTGATAGCCACTTCGGAATGGGACTATGTCGAAGATTAACTCCTCGCTTCGGAAATTATTCGGAGATCCGAAGACCACTTCAAGTGTGACTGAGCCTGTACAGTTGATCTCTACACCTGGTATTATGCCTTTAAAGGTCGTTTTGGTGGGCTTAATCCTCGAGGGATCTATGCCCATTTTCCGCACTGTATCCTGGTAAAGCAGGTTCAGGTTGCTGCCGCCGTCCATAAGGACTCTAGTGAGATGAAATCCGTCAATGATTGGGTCTAGAACCAATGCGGCGAATCCGCCATGACGGGTGCTAGTGGGATGGTTCCTTCGATCAAAGGTGATCGGGCAGGAGGACCATGGGTTGAACTTTGGGGCGACTGGCTCTACCGCGTATACGTCCCTTAACGCGCGCTTCTGCTCCCTCTTGGGGATGTGGGTTGCGTATATCATGTTCACCGTCCGCACTTGTGGGGGAAAATCCTTCTGTCCACTGTTGTTCGGCGGCCGGGGCTCTTCGTCGTCATTGCTATCCAGCCCCGTGTCTTTATTTTCGGCATTTAACTTGCCTGCCTGCTTGAACACCCAACAATCCCTGTTGGTGTGATTGGCCGGCTTTTCGGTGGTGCCATGTATCTGGCACAAGCGGTCGAGTATTCGGTCCAAACTGGACGGGCCCCTAGGATTTCTTTTGAATGGCTTTTTCCGCTGACCGGATTTATAGCCTCTGAATCCAGCATTAACTGTCGTATCCTCAGAATTGTCGCCGTTAATGCGGCGCTTCTGCTTGTTGTGACGCGACCTGCCACTACTGTCCCTGGTATCCGAATTACCAGGGTTCTTGGTCATATTGTTGCTACGAGCAAGCCAATTGTCTTCTCCTGCGCAAAAGCGGGTCATGAGTGTCGTGAGTGCTGCCATAGATTTCGGCTTTTCCTGTCCAAGGTGCCGGGCAAGCCACTCGTCACGGATATTGTGCTTGAAGGCTGCTAGGGCCTCTGCGTCCGGACAGTCGACTATTTGATTTTTCTTTGTTAGGAACCGTGTCCAGAATTGCCTGGCCGATTCCTCTGACTGCTGAATTACGTGGCTTAGGTCATCGGCGTCTGGTGTTCGCACATAGGTGCCCTGGAAATTGTCGAGGAATGCGGCTTCCAGGTCCTCCCAACAACCGATTGATCCTGCTGGCAAGCTGTTAAGCCAATGCCGAGCTGGTCCTTTAAGCTTTAGTGGGAGGTATTTGATGGCGTGGAGATCATCGCCGCGGGCCATGTGGGTATGAAGGAGATAATCCTCGATCCATACCGCAGGATCTGTTGTGCCATCATATGATTCGGTGTTTACGGGTTTGAAACCCTCGGGGATTTGATGATCCATTACTTAGTCTGTGAAGCATAGTGGGTGTGTGGCGCCTCTGTACTGGGCTATATCACGACGTAGCTCCAATGAGCTTTGTCTACTATGTTCGGCCCTACTGGATTTGTGTCTGGCGTGACGATTACTGTTGGGGAACCTTGCAGAAAACAAAAATTTTCCTACGGTTTCACCAAGATCCATCTAGGAGTTCATCTAGCAACGAGTGATCGGATTGCATCTACATACCTTTGTAGATCGCGAGCGGAAGCGTTCAAGGAACGGGGATGAGGTAGTCGTACACGACGTGATCCAAATCACCGGAGATCCTAGTACCGAACGGACGGCACCTCCGCGTTCAACACACGTACGGTCAGCGTAATGTCTCCTTCTTCTTGATCCAGCAAGGGGGAAGGAGAGGTTGAGGAAGATGGCTCCAGCAGCAGCACGACGGCGTGGTGTTGATGGAGCTGAAGTACTCTGGCAGGGCTTCGCCAAGCACTATGGAGGAGGAGGAGGTGTTGGAGAGGGAGAGGGAGGCACCAAAGATCAAGGTAAGAAGTCCTCCATCTCCCCACTATATATAGGAGGGCCAAGGGGGGGGCGCCGGCCCTAGGAGATCTAATCTCCTAGGGGGGTGCGGCCAAAGGGAGGAATCCCTCCTCCCCAAGGCACCTAGGGGTGCCTTCCCCCTTTGGGACTCTTCCCCTTTGAAACCCTAGGCGCATGGGCCTCTTGGGGCTGGTGCCCTTGGCCCATGTAGGCCAAGGCGCACCCCCTACAGCCCATGTGGCCCCCCGGGACAGGTGGCCCCACCCGGTGGACCCCCGGGACCCTTCCGGTGGTCCCGATACAATACCGGTGACCCCGAAACCTGTCCCGATGCCCGAAATAGCACTTCCTATATATAATTCTTTACCTCCGGACCATTCCGAAACTCCTCGTGACGTCCGAGATCTCATCCAGGACTCCGAACAACATTCGGGTTACTGCATATACATATGCCTACAACCCTAGCGTCACCGAACCTTAAGTGTGTAGACCCTACGGGTTCGGGAGACATGTAGACATGACCGAGATCGCTCTCCGGTCAATAACCAACAGCGGGATCTGGATACCCATGTTGGCTCCCACATGCTCCTCGGTGATCTCATCGGATGAACCACGATGTCGAGGATTCAAGCAACCCCGTATACAATTCCCTTTGTCAATCGGTATGTTACTTGCTCGAGATCCGATCGTTGGTATCCCAATACCTCGTTCAATCTCGTTACCAGCAAGTCACTTTACTCGTACCGTAATGCATGATCCTGTGACCAAACACTTGGTCACTTTGAGCTCATTATGATGATGCATTACTGAGTGGGCCCAGTGATACCTCTCCGTCATACAGAGTGACAAATCCCCGTCTTGATCCATGTCAACCCAACAGACACTTTCGGAGATACCTGTAGTATACCTTTATATTCACCCAGTTACGTTGTGACGTTTGGCACACCCAAAGCACTCCTACGGTATCCGGGAGTTACACGATCTCATGGTCTAAGGAAAAGATACTTGACATTGGAAAACTCTAGCAAACGAACAATACGATCTTGTGCTATGTTTAGGATTGGGTCTTGTCCATCACATCATTCTACTAATGATGTGATCTCGTTATCAATGACATCCAATGTCCATAGTCAGGAAACCATGACTATCTGTTGATCAACGAGCTAGTCAACTAGAGGCTTACTAGGGACATGTTGGTGTCTCTTATTCACACATGTATTACGATTCCCTTATAATACAGTTATAGCATGAATAAAGACAATTATCATGAACAAAGAAATATAATAATAATACTTTTATTATTGCCTCTAGGGAATATTTCCAACAGTCTCCCACTTGCACTAGAGTCAATAATCTAGTTACATTGTGATGAATCAAACACCCATGGAATTCTGGTGTTGATCATGTTTTGCTCTAGGGAGAGGTTTAGTCAACGGATCTGCTACATTCAGGTCCGTATGTACTTTACAAATCTCTATGTCTCCATCTTGAACATTTTCACGAATGGAGTTGAAGCGACGCTTGATGTGCCTTGTCTTCTTGTGAAACCTGGGCTCCTTTGCAAGAGCAATAGCTCCAGTGTTGTCACAGAAGAGTTTGATTGGCCCCGACGCATTGGGTATGACTCCTAGGTCGGTGATGAACTCCTTCACCCAAATTGCTTCATGCGCTGCCTCCGAGGCTGCCATGTACTCCGCTTCACATGTAGATCCCGCCACGATGCTCTGCTTGCAACTGCACCAGCTTACTGCCCCACCATTCAAAATATACACGTATCCGGTTTGTGACTTTGAGTCATCCAGATCTGTGTCGAAGCTAGCGTCGACGTAACCCTTTACGACGAGCTCTTCGTCACCTCCATCAACGAGAAACATTTCCTTAGTCCTTTTCAGGTACTTCAGGATATTCTTGACCGCTGTCCAGTGTTCCTTGCCGGGATTACTTTGGTACCTTCCTACCAAACTTATGGCAAGGTTTACATCAGGTCTGGTACACAGCATGGCATGCATAATAGAACCTATGGCTGAGGCATAGGGGATGACACTCATCTCTTCTATATCTTCTGCCGTGGTCGGACATTGAGCTGAGCTCAATTTCACACCTTGCAACACAGGCAAGAACCCCTTCTTAGACTGATCCATATTGAACTTCTTCAATATCTTATCAAGGTATGTGCTTTGTGAAAGACCTATGAGGCGTCTTGATCTATCTCTATAGATCTTGATGCCTAATATATATGCAGCTTCTCCAAGGTCCTTCATTGAAAAACTCTTATTCAAGTGGGCCTTAATGCTGTCCAAGAGTTCTATATCATTTCCCATCAAAAGTATGTCATCTACATATAATATGAGAAATGCTACAGAGCTCCCACTCACTTTCTTGTAAACACAGGCTTCTCCATAAGTCTGTGTAAACCCAAACGCTTTGATCATCTCATCAAAGCGAATGTTCCAACTCCGAGATGCTTGCACCAGCCCATAAATCGAGCGTTGGAGCTTGCACACCTTGTCAGCATTCTTAGGATCGACAAAACCTTCCGGCTGCATCATATACAATTCTTCCTTAAGGAAACCATTAAGGAATGCCGTTTTGACGTCCATCTGCCATATTTCATAATCATTAAATGCGGCAATTGCTAACATGATTCGGACGGACTTCAGCTTCGCTACCGGTGAGAAAGTCTCATCGTAGTCAACCCCTTGAACTTGTCGATAACCCTTAGCGACAAGGCGAGCTTTATAGATGGTCACATTACCATCCGCGTCTGTCTTCTTCTTAAAGATCCATTTATTTTCTATGGCTCGCCGCTCAACGGGCAAGTCAGTCAAAGTCCATACGTCGTTTTCATACATGGATCCTATCTCGGATTTCATGGCTTCTAGCCATTTGTCGGAATCCGGGCCCGCCATCGCTTGTTCATAGTTCGAAGGTTCACCGTTGTCTAACAACATGATTTCCAAGACAGGGTTGCCGTACCACTCTGGTGCGGAACGTGTCCTTGTGGACCTTCGAATTTCAGTTCAGTAGCAACTTGATCTGAAGTTTCATGATCATCATCATTAACTTCCTCTCTAGTCGGTGCAGGCACCTCAGGAACATTTTCTTGAGTTGCGCCATTTTCCGGTTCAAGAGGTAATACTTCATCAAGTTCTAATTTCCTCCCACTTACTTCTTTCGAGAGAAACTCCTTCTCTAGAAAGGATCCATTCTTGGCAACAAAGATCTTGCCTTCGGATCTGAGGTAGAAGGTATACCCAATAGTTTCTTTAGGGTATCCTATGAAGACGCATTTTTCTGATTTGGGTTCGAGCTTTTCAGGTTGAAGTTTCTTGACATAAGCATCGCATCCCCAAAATTTTAGAAACGACAGCTTAGGTTTCTTCCCAAACCATAATTCAAACGGTGTCGTCTCAACGGATTTCGACGGAGCCCTATTTAAAGTGGATGCGGCAGTCTCCAAAGCATACCCCCAAAAAGATAACGGTAAATCGGCAAGAGACATCATAGATCGTACCATATCTAATAGAGTGCGATTACGACGTTCGGACACACCATTACGCTGAGGTGTTCCAGGCGGCGTTAGCTGTGAAACTATTCCACATTTTCTTAAGTGTGTGCCAAACTCGTGACTCAAGTATTCTCCTCCACGATCTGATCGCAGGAACTTGATTTTCCTGTCACATTGATTCTCAACCTCACTCTGAAATTCCTTGAACTTTTCAAAGGTCTCAGACTTGTGTTTCATTAAGTAGACATACCCATATCTACTCAAGTCATCAGTGAGGGTGAGAACATAACGATAGCCACCGCGAGCCTCAACACTCATTGGACCGCACACATCAGTATGTATGATTTCCAATAAGTTGGTTGCTCGCTCCATTGTTCCTGAGAACGGAGTCTTGGTCATTTTACCCATGAGGCATGGTTCGCACGTGTCAAATGATTCGTAATCAAGAGACTCTAAAAGTCCATCAGCATGGAGCTTCTTCATGCGTTTGACACCTATGTGACCAAGGCGGCAGTGCCACAAGTACGTGGGACTATCATTATCAACCTTACATCTTTTGGTACTCACACTATGAATATGTGTAGCATTACGCTCGAGATTCATTAAGAATAAACCATTCACCATCGGAGCATGACCATAAAACATATCTCTCATATAAATAGAACAACCATTATTCTCGGATTTAAATGAGTAGCCATCTCGTATTAAACGAGATCCTGATACAATGTTCATGCTCAAACTTGGCACTAAATAACAATTATTGAGGTTCAAAACTAATCCCGTAGGTAAATGTAGAGGTAGCGTGCCGACGGCGATCACATCGACCTTGGAACCATTCCCGACGCGCATCGTCACCTCGTCCTTCGCCAGTCTCCGCTTATTCCGCAGCTCCTGCTTTGAGTTACAAATGTGAGCAACTGCACCGGTATCAAATACCCAGGAGCTACTACGAGTACTGGTAAGGTACACATCAATTACATGTATATCACATATACCTTTCGTTTTGCCGGCCTTCTTGTCCGCTAAGTATTTGGGGCAGTTCCGCTTCCAGTGACCACTTTCCTTGCAATAAAAGCACTCGGTCTCGGGCTTGGGTCCATTCTTCGGCTTCTTCCCGGCAGCTTGCTTGCCGGGCGCGGCAACTCCCTTGTCGTCCTTCTTGAAGTTCTTTTTACCCTTGCCCTTCTTGAACTTAGTGGTTTTATTGACCATCAACACTTGATGTTCCTTCTTGACTTCTACCTCTGCTGATTTCAGCATAGCAAATACTTCAGGAATGGTCTTTTCCATCCCCTGCATATTGAAGTTCATCACAAAGATCTTGTAGCTCGGTGGAAGCGACTGAAGGATTCTGTCAATGACCGCGTCATCCGGGAGATTAACTCCCAGCTGAGTCAAGCGGTTATGTAACCCAGACATAGTGAGTATGTGCTCACTGACAGAACTATTTTCCTCCATCTTACAGCTGAAGAATTTGTCGGAGACTTGATATCTCTCGACCCGGGCATGAGCTTGGAAAACTATTTTCAGCTCTTCGAACATCTCATATGCTCCGTGTCTCTCAAAACGCTTTTGGAGCCCCGGATCTAAGCTGTAAAGCATGCCGCACTGAACGAGGGAGTAGTCATCGGTACGTGCCTGCCAAGCATTCATAACGTCTTGTTCTGCAGGGAGAACAGGTGCGTCACCTAACGGTGCTTGTAGGACATAATCTTTCTTGGCAGCTATGAGGATAATCCTCAGGTTCCAGACCCAGTCCGTGTAGTTGCTGCCATCGTCTTTCAGCTTGGTTTTCTCTAGGAACGCGTTGAAGTTGAGGACTACGTTGGCCATTTGATCTACAAGACATATTGTAAATATTTTAGACTAAGTTCATGATAATTAAGTTCATCTAATCAAATTATTCAATGAACTCCCACTTAGATAGACATCCCTCCTGTCATCTAAGTATAACATGATCCGAGTTAACTAGGCCGTGTCCGATCATCACGTGAGACGGACTAGTCAACGTCGGTGAACATCTTCATGTTGATCGTATCTTCTATACGACTCATGCTCGACCTTTCGGTCTTCTGTGTTCCGAGGCCATGTCTGTACACATGCTAGGCTCGTCAAGTCAACTAAGTGTTTGCATGTGTAAATCTGTCTTACACCCGTTGTATGTGAACGTTAGAATCTATCACACCCGATCATCACGTGGTGCTTCGAAACAACGAACTGTCGCAACGGTGCACAGTTAGGGGGAACACTTTCTTGAAATTATTATGAGGGATCATCTTATTTACTACCGTCGTTCTAAGCAAACAAGATGAAAAACATGATAAACATCACATGCAATCAAATAATAATAGTGACATGATATGGCCAATATCACATAGCTCCTTTGATCTCCATCTTGGGGCTCCATGATCATCTTGTCACCGGCATGACACCATGATCTCCATCATCATGATCTCCATCATCGTGTCTCCATGAAGTTGCTCGTCAACTATTACTTCTACTACTATGGCTAACGCGTTTAGCAATAAAGTAAAGTAATTTACATGGCGTTTCTCAATGACACGCAGGTCATACAAAAAATAAAGACAACTCCTATGGCTCCTGCCGGTTGTCATACTCATCGACATGCAAGTCGTGATTCCTATTACAATAGCATGAACATCTCATACATCACATATATATCATTCATCACTCATCACAACTTTGGCCATATCATATCACAAAGCACTTGCTGCAAAAACAAGTTAGACGTCTTCTAATTGTTGTTGCAAGTTTTACGTGGCTGAAGTAGGGTTCTAGCAAGAACGTTTTCTTACCTACGTGAAAGCCACAACGTGATTTGTCAACTTCTATTTACCCTTCATAAGGACCCTTTTCATCGAATCCGCTCCAACTAAAGTAGGAGAGACAGACACCCGCCAGCCACCTTATGCAACTTGTGCATGTTAGTCGGTGGAACCGGTCTCACGTAAGCGTACGTGTAAGGTTGGTCCGGGCCGCTTTATCCCACAATACCGTTGAAGCAAGATAAGACTAGTAGCGGCAAGAAAGTTGACAACATCTACGCCCACAACAAATTGTGTTCTACTCGCGCAAGAAGAACTACGCATAGACCTAGCTCATGATGCCACTGTTGGGGAATGTTGCAGAAAACAAAAATTCACTACAACAGGAACCCCCGTATAGCAACGCTTTTTTCCGTATCTAAAAGTTCATATATGCGTTGTTAATGTCAATACCAACGGTTTGGGATGCGTTGCCTTATCCAGTGTTGCTAGCGCATATTACAACGGTTATACCACCGTTGGTAAAGGGACCGTTGCAAAAATGCAACACATAAAACAGACATATGCAACACTTTTATATGTTGGTGCTTAATGTACAGGAATCAAAATCCCATTGCTTGGCAGCAGAGAGTTTGCAATGCTTCAAAACTCGATACATATATAATGTGAATGATATTATTTTTATACATATTGCTAGCAACTAAATTAATGCTACACGTAATGGTGATAATTATATATGCATTTCAAGTGAACAAAAAACAAGAGAATATACTCACGGGAGGAAGAAATCTATCTATATATATATATATATAATTGTTGGATTACAACAATGGATATTACAGGAGGAACATCATCCAAATGTGATGCATAATCTATATATTTTCTTGACAACAAAACAAAAACCGAAAGTATCCCTCAACATCACTACAACTTAACTAAAACTTAACAGAGGAACATCATTCCTACAACTGAACTAAAATTGAAAGCATCCAGCATCATCATCATCACCATCAGTATATTTGCCACGCGCCCATATAATCATCCATTTATCTTTTGAACCTACAAACAAAAAAAATGAACTGTTAACACACAATGCATTAACAAAAAACAAAAAACCGAATGACTTTCTGTGGTAATGTAAGTGTAATTAGAGAATGTGTAATACATTTTGAACATCTCACAGCGGGTCGTTTTATGTCATGGATTCAGATGAAAAAAAAAGATGGCCACTATTGGACGATAAAACTGGAAACTCAAACTAAAAAATTCCAAGGAATATTTAGAAGGGACCATGTATCTATGTTTCTGCAGAAAGAGGCGTTCTGGCTCCTGTATATGGGATGAACACTTAAAAGGAGGACATTTATTTTGTTTTGGTGATATACAGAAAATCCATTGAAATATTATCATCATCATCATCATCAGTATATTTGCCACGCGCCCATATAATCATCCATTTATCTTTTGAACCTACAAACAAAATACAAAATGAACTGTTAACACACAATGCATTAACAAAAAACAAAAAACCGAATGACTTTCTATGGTAATGTAAGTGTAATTAGAGAATGTGTAATACATTTTGAACATCTCACAGCGGGTCGTTTTATGTCATGGATTCAGATGAAAAAAAAGATGGCCACTATTGGACGATAAAACTGGAAACTCAAACTAAAATATTCCAAGGAATATTTAGAAGGGACCATGTATCTATGTTTCTGCAGAAAGAGGCGTTCTGGCTCCTGTATATGGGATGAACACTTAAAAGGAGGACATTTATTTTGTTTTGGTGATATACAGAAAATCCATTGAAATATTCCAACGGGTCATTTATGTTGAAGAGTTTCCAAAGAAACCCATTGTAAGACTTAACAAATGCATATGTACGCATATCAAATATATGGTATACATACTCATCTAGAAGATATATTTTTCGTGCATGATACATACATGTAGCTTAATTTTTTTCCCTTTTAAATAGTACATCAAATCATGGATTAATTAATAGATTTATTTGGCTCGTACTGATTTGAGATGGTTTTGCTCTCTTTCGTATAGGATCAGAACAAAACATAGATTGAGAGCTTAAAAAAATATAGATCATATACTACACATACCAATATCACAAAATGTGTGGCTGTGATATACGTATTGTAAGCATCATTAATCCTCTTTTAGCTTAGCCCCACTGCAACTAATCATATGATCCATGCTCTCCAAACTTATATGAGCTCATCATCCATGCATCATGCGAAAAGGTGTAAAGTAGTAATAAGAAATTATCCTAGAAATCAAACCTCTAGTCCAGTACGTGCATGTATAAAATAGAACAGTATGAAGCCAATACCTACACACCTGGAGGCACGGGATTGCCAAAGCGTGGATCAGAAGTTCATTCAGCCATTATACGTCCTCGGTGGGATCTCAACTTGATTATCCTATTCATCGCCTGGGCTTTCGTCAGGTAATCTGTATTGACGTGCTCAGTGAGCTTCCTTTTTTTGTTACTGACCTTTTCCTGTTATGTGAAAAGGAAAAATTGCGGCAAACAGGTTACACACTTTCAACATGAATCAGAAGCATACAACATGAGTCTTCCCTTCAGTATATTTTCCATTATATGAGAATGGAAATACATGTATGCAAGGTCATATTTTGTGCTTAACGAAATAATTGGAGACTCAACTTATCTACTCACAATGCATGCCTAGTAACTGCATGTGTATGTATAACATATATATGAACTATAACAAACATACAGTTTAGTATCATGGATTCAGTCAGCGAATTACAAAAACCAGATCTTAATTTCATAACAGCTCTTCCTAAGCAAGTTCTAGCACCATACACCAGATGCATGAAATTTTAAAAATGAATACAAATATGTTCTTAATTATTTAGTACATCAATTTAACAAAAGAACGACATTAAAACAAACCAAGCAGACAAAAATATATGAGGAAAGAGGTTAACTTAGAATCATTTTTTGACCTCGCGTGTAGTTTCAAATAAATACTGTTACGGTGCCACTGCCACCTTGACCTCCTGATGCATATACCTTCAAGTCTGCAACAACACTATCAAAGATATTCCATCTGAACAGAGTAGTTTGTGCTTTTAAGATGTGGATCACTGGGTGAGGATAAAATTGAAAGAACATATCAAGTAAACAAACCCATACCTTTTGCATGTAAGGAACATAACGAAGTAGACTGAACAAATCGTGTAATGCTCCAAAACGACTTATCCACTCTCCAACAATATTAGAAGTGGTGCTTGAGTTTGCTGTGCAGAGGTACGGCCACGCCTTCGCTGAATTGAATCACCTAGTTGCTTGTGTAGCACCTACTAATTTAGCCATCCAAGTAATGTGTATCTTCAGATGTCTGAAACTAAAGAAAACACATTATCAATATTCCCCAAAACAAATCTCTAGGCTGTACGTCCCAGATTTCAGTAGTACAACACAACATAAAAATCCTCAAAAGCAAAAAAACCTACTCTCTTCTTGCTCCTTCCATAGCTGCGACCAGCCTGCAATAGTTCCTCTTCTCCACAACTTCATCAACAATAGAGGCTGTCCAATCAGATACAAACTTTCTTTGATGTACCGCCTTCTCCACTGCATTGGATTTCAGTTTTCGTTGGACATAGAATGCGAGATTGGAAGGATGTCCTGGTGCAGTGGATATTAAAAGGTTCCAGAGCAGGGATCAGGGAGAGGATTCCTATTCGCAAAAAAAAGAGGCTTCCTGGATCGTTTTACACGGAGGACACGTGAATAGTGGAAAACAATTAGGAGGAGCACCGGAGGAGGACGAACGGGGCTACAGATGTGGATAATGCATTGGTACCGCGAGGGGCTACAGATGTGGAACGAGGGATGTGGTTGCCTGTGCTTGTTCATGGCCGTACCTTGGATTCACCGTTGGTCGCAGGGGAGCGGTGACGAGGGGCGGCGCGCCGGGATGCAGGGTTGCAGGGGTGGTGACGAGGGGCGGCGCGCTAGGACGGAGGGTCGCAGGGCAGCGGTGAGGAGCGGCGCCGGGAGAGAGGATCGCAGGCGAGTGGTGAGGGGCGGCGTGCAGGGATGCAGGTAGGTCGCAGCCGCGCAAAGGAGTGGCAACGACTGACGAGCGGCGGCGGCCAAGGTGGGAGGGCTCGAGAGGAGTAGGGGAGGCGGAGGAAAGGGAACGACCTAGGTTAGTCGGGAAAGCCAACTTGGGCTGGGTTAGTGCATTGGGCTTTACATGGAGCAATGCGTCACGAGCTGCACTACAACGCATATGCTACAATGCCTATATGCGTATCTCTTGTGAACTTTGCAACGTGTAGTCAAAACAACGTACGATATGTGTTGCATTATAGGGGGTATCCTTGTAGTGATTTTCCTACGGTTTCACCAAGATCCATCTAGGAGTTCATCTAGCAACGAGTGATCGGATTGCATCTACATACCTTTGTAGATCGCGAGCGGAAGCGTTCAAGGAACGGGGATGAGGTAGTCGTACACGACGTGATCCAAATCACCGGAGATCCTAGTACCGAACGGACGGCACCTCCGCGTTCAACACACGTACGGTCAGCGTAACGTCTCCTTCTTCTTGATCTAGCAAGGGGGAAGGAGAGGTTGAGGAAGATGGCTCCAGCAGCAGCACGACGGCGTGGTGTTGATGGAGCTGCAGTACTCTGGCAGGGCTTCGCCAAGCATGGAGGAGGAGGAGGTGTTGGAGAGGGAGAGGGAGGCACCAAAGATCAAGGTAAGAAGTCCTCCATCTCCCCACTATATATAGGAGGGCCAAGGGGGGGGCGCCGGCCCTAGAAGATCTAATCTCCTAGGGGGGTGCGGCCAAAGGGAGGAATCCCTCCTCCCCAAGGCACCTAGGGGTGCCTTCCCCCTTTGGGACTCTTCCCCTTTGAAACCCTAGGCGCATGGGCCTCTTGGGGCTGGTGCGGCCCATGTAGGCCAAGGCGCACCCCCTACAGCCCATGTGGCCCCCCGGGACAGGTGGCCCCACCCGGTGGACCCCCGGGACCCTTCCGGTGGTCCCGGTACAATACCGGTGACCCCGAAACTTGTCCCGATGCCCGAAATAGCACTTCCTATATATAATTCTTTACCTCCGGACCATTCCGAAACTCCTCGTGACGTCCGGGATCTCATCCGGGACTCCGAACAACATTCGGGTTACTGCATATACATATCCCTACAACCCTAGCGTCGCCGAACCTTAAGTGTGTAGACCCTACGGGTTCGGGAGACATGTAGACATGACCGAGATCGCTCTCCGGTCAATAACCAACAGCGGGATCTGGATACCCATGTTGGCTCCCACATGCTCCTCGATGATCTCATCGGATGAACCACGATGTCGAGGATTCAAGCAACCCCGTATACAATTCCCTTTGTCAAACGGTATGTTACTTGCTCGAGATCCGATCGTCGGTATCCCAATACCTCGTTCAATCTCGTTACCAGCAAGTCACTTTACTCGTACCGTAATGCATGATCCCATGACCAAACACTTGGTCACTTTGAGCTCATTATGATGATGCATTACTGAGTGGGCCCAGTGATACCTCTCCGTCATACGGAGTGACAAATCCCCGTCTTGATCCATGTCAACCCAACAGACACTTTCGGAGATACCCGTAGTATACCTTTATAGTCACCCAGTTACGTTGTGACGTTTGGCACACCCAAAGTACTCCTACGGTATCCGGGAGTTACACGATCTCATGGTCTAAGGAAAAGATACTTGACATTGGAAAACTCTAGCAAACGAACTATACGATCTTGTGCTATGTTTAGGATTGGGTCTTGTCCATAACATCATTCTCCTAATGATTTGATCTCGTTATCAATGACATCCAATGTCCATAGTCAGGAAACCATGACTATCTGTTGATCAACGAGCTAGTCAACTAGAGGCTTACTAGGGACATGTTGGTGTCTCTTATTCACACGTGTATTACGATTTCCGGATAATACAGTTATAGCATGAATAAACACAATTATCATGAACAAAGAAATATAATAATAATACTTTTATTATTGCCTCTAGGGCATATTTCCAACAATTACCGTCTCGATTCGTGGGGCGCCCACGCGATCCGTAGATCGATCTTGTTTGCCTTGCCTTGTCCTCCAACATATCTCGCAGGTCTGGCGCATTTTCCCGTGCCTTGATACGGGGTGTGGCTTGAGTGGATGGCCGAGAGGCCTCTCTATCGCGGCCACGAGGTGGCCGGTCAGCCGTATCAAGTGCTGGTGATGTAGGTTTAAGTGCTTCCTCCTCTAATCGGGGTAGCACCCTGCGCTTTGGGTAGCTCTTGGAGGGGCGTTCAATTTTATGCTCTTCGGCCGCAAGGACTTCATTCCATCTATCGACTAGCAAATCTTCATCAGCTCTAAGTTGTTGCTGTTTTTTCTTGAGGCTTCTTGCCGTTGCCATAAGCCTGCGTTGAAAACGCTCTTGCTCGACGGGATCCTCTGGCACGACGAATTCGTCGTCGTCGAGGCTTGCCTCGTCTTCGGAGGGAGGCATACAATTATCGTCCTCGACCTCTCTGTCGGCCGCTCTCTCATGGGGGCTGGCTTCTGCATCCTCCTGTGCTGAATCTTGCTGGAGGTGGTTTTCTTTGGCACTCTCCGGAGTATTATTATCTCCCGTGCTGGAATCACCGTATTTGCTTTGGCGGAATTTTGAGCGGCGCCGCTGACGCCGACGCTTAGGCTGTTTCTTGGAGGGGTCATCCTCTGCTGTTCCATCGCCATCTCCTTCTTTTGGGGTGTCCACCATGTATATGTCATATGACGAGGTGGCTTTCCAGGGCCCAATAGGCGCTGGTTCTTCATCGTCTCCTGCATCGGCGTCCATACCGTCGATGTCTTCGGAGTCGAAGTCGAGCATGTCGGTTAAATCGTCGACAGTGGCTACAAAGTGGGTGGTGGGTGGGTTTTGAATTTATTCATCGTCCGTATCCCAACCTTGCTGACCGTAGTCCGGCCAGAGCTCTCCTGATAAAGAGGGAGACTTTAGTGTCTTCAGAATATCGCCGAAAGTCGAGTGCTGAAAGATGTCCGCGGCAGTAAACTCCATGATCGGCGCCCAATCGGATTCGATCGGCAGGGGCATGGAGGGTTCGGAGTCGGAGAGGAGTCCGGCTCCTTGGAGTCACGAGCCTCGCGGAGTGCGGGGCTGGTGTTCGGCTCGATCGCCGTTGGGATCGCAGCCCCCAAGGCGGCGTCCAATCACTCATCCTCGATCGGCGCAGTTGGCTCTGAATTAAGGGTCGAAGCTGATGCGGGTGCGGCCTCCAGGGCACTGTTCGGCGGCAGAGCTAGATCATGCTCGTCGTGACAGTGCGACACGCGCGGCAGTGGCTCGAATCCGTCGAGGATCAAGTCCCCGCGGATGTCAGCCGTGTAGTTTAAACTTCCAAATCTGACCTGACGGCCAGGGGCATAGTTTTCGAGCTGCTCCAGATGGCCAGGTGAATTGGCCCGCAGTGCGAAGCCGCCGAAAACGAAGATCTGTCCGGGGAGGAAGGTCTCACCCTGGACTGCATCGCTATTGATGATCGTAAGAGCCATCAAGCCTAACGGCGACGACACAGAGGAACTCTCAATGAAAGCATCAATGTCGGTGTCAAAACCGGCGGATCTCGGGTAGGGGGTCCCGAACTGTGCGTCTAGGCCGGATGGTAACAGGAAGCAAGGGACACGAAGTTTTACCCAGGTTCGGGCCCTCTTGATGGAGGTAAAACCCTACGTCCTGCTTGATTAATATTGATGATATGGGTAGTACAAGAGTAGATCTACCACGAGATCAGAGAGGCTAAACCCTAGAAGCTAGCCTATGATATGATTGTTGTTCTGTATGTTGTCCTACGGACTAAAACCCTCCGGTTTATATAGACACCGAAGAGGGTTAGGGTTACACAAAGTCGGTTACAATGGTAGGAGATCTACATATCCGTATCACCAAGCTTGCCTTCCACGCCAAGGAAAGTCCCTTTCGGACACGGGACGAAGTCTTCAATCTTGTATCTTCATAGTCCAGGAGTCCGGCTGAAGGTATAGTCCGACCATCCGGGCACCCCCTAATCCAGGACTCCCTCACTCTTCTGGCCAACTTGTTAGAAGTCCAGCATATGTTCTTCAACGCTAGCCAGGCGAACAAACGACATTGCGGGGGGGTGGGTGCTCTAGATTTCCATGTAAATTCCACCGTACGAGCTACCTCACGGGGAAACTTTACGAGACTTGACTTCAGACAAATCTTATATGCGAACTAAAAAGGACCAGAGGGAGTATTATCATCTTTTCTCTTTTTTATTCTTTTCTTTCTCGTTCTCTCTCTTCATCTCTATCAATCACATACATGTGATTGGACATGTAAGAAAAAAAAATAGTAGCATGGCTACATGCACAGACAGAAAAAACTCAAAACGGACACATATGAAAACTGACCGAACACACCCGCGCATGTTTGAGGGGCTAAATTTGTTAAGTCCGGCTATTGATGTCAGAATACACTCTCTACAATAGACTAGAACCTCTGTGTTGACCAAACAAAATAGAGCTTTTTACAGAAAAGAGTAATTTATCTTGTCCGCGGACCGTGGGTGCACTGCAAAGGGCATCTAGTCTGGTCCGAAACCATCGTCCATTTTCTGTTATCCAAACCTAAGCCATGTCGGCACAGCAAGACTGCCGCCGTACGGTTGGCCCCGCCGGCCACCTTCTTCTCCCCTTGAATCAAACTTCCCGCCAGATTTGGAGTCAACCTGGTCTCTTTCGTCGCCTGTTGACGCGCCGCGGGTTGACTCCACAGTCCCACACAGACGTGGACGCCATGGTCCGATGTAGTAGCTTAAAAGCAGTCGCCAATTCATTCGATTCGATCACATATCCACATGTGATTCAAGTCTGAAAGGAACAAAGATCCCACGTGAAATGGTGGCTCGTCACACTTGGCCGCTGCCGCTCGTGCTCGCTGTCCTGGCGGCGGCATTGCTCGTGGCGGCGCCGGCCGTGGCGGACGCGTCGGCGCCGGTGCACCTCGAGGCGCTGCTGGCGTTCAAGAAGGGCGTCACCGCCGACCCGCTCGGCGCGCTGTCCGACTGGATGGCGGGGGCTGGCGACGCCGTCCGCGGCGGGGTGCCGCGCCACTGCAACTGGACCGGCATCGCCTGCGACGGCGCGGGCCGCGTCACGTCCATCCAGCTGCTCCAGACCCAGCTCCAGGGCGCGCTCACGCCGTTCCTCGGCAACATCTCCACGCTCCAGCTCCTCGACCTCACCGAGAACGGCTTCACCGGCGCCATCCCGCCGCAGCTCGGCCGCCTCGGCCAGCTCCAGCAGCTCGTCCTCGCCGAGAACGGCTTCGCCGGCGGCATCCCCCCGGAGCTCGGCGACCTGGCGAGCCTGCAGCTCCTGGACCTCAGCAACAACTCCCTCAGCGGCGGCATCCCGAGCAGCCTCTGCAACTGCTCGGCGATGTGGGCGCTCGGCGTGGACATCAACAACCTCACCGGCCAAATCCCGTCATGCATCGGCGATCTGGACAAACTCCAGATATTCGAGGCCTTTATGAACAATCTCGACGGTGAGCTTCCGCCGTCATTCGCCAAGCTCACGCAGATGAAGTCGCTGGACCTCAGCGCCAACAAGCTGTCCGGCTCGATCCCGCAGGAGATCGGGAACTTCTCGCACCTCTGGATTCTTCAGATGTGGGAAAACCGTTTCTCCGGCCCAATCCCGTCGGAGCTCGGCCGGTGTAAGAACCTCACCAGGCTCAACATATACAGCAACCGATTCACCGGCGCCATCCCTCGCGAGCTTGGGGAGCTCGTGAACCTGGAGGAGTTGCGCCTGAACGACAACGCGCTGTCGTCCGAGATCCCGAGCTCGCTCGGGCGGTGCACGTCGCTGGTGGCGCTGCAGCTGTCCATGAATCAGCTGACCGGCTCGATCCCACCGGAGCTCGGCGAGCTCCGGTCGCTGCAGACACTGACACTCCACGCCAACCGGCTCACCGGCACGGTTCCGACGTCTCTGACGAATCTTGTCAACCTTACATACCTGTCGCTCAACCAGAACTCTCTGTCTGGCCGGCTGCCGGAGAACATCGGGTCGCTCCAGAATCTCCAGAAGCTCGTCGTCCACGCCAACTCCCTCTCCGGCCCGATCCCAGCGAGCATCGCCAACTGCACGATGCTCTCCAACGCGAGCATGTCAAACAACGAGTTCACGGGCCACCTGCCTGCTGGGCTTGGCCGGCTAAAGGACCTCGCGTTCCTTTCAGTTGGCGCCAACTCGCTGACCGGAGGCATACCGGAGGACCTGTTCGACTGCGGCAGCCTCCGCACGCTGGACCTGGCGTGGAACAACTTCACCGGTGGTCTGAACCGCCGCGTCGGCCAGCTCGGCGAGCTCAGACGGCTGCATCTGCAATGGAACGCGCTGTCGGGGACGATACCGGAGGAGATCGGCAACCTGACGAACCTCATCGACCTGAAGCTCGGCGGGAACCGGTTCGCCGGCCGAATACCGGCGAGCATCTCCAACATGTCGTCTTCCCTTCAGGTGCTGGACCTGTCGCACAACCGCCTCAACGGCGCCCTGCCCGACGAGCTCTTCGAGCTCCGGCAGCTCACCATCCTCGACCTCGGGTCGAACAGGTTCGCCGGCGCGATCCCCGCCGAGGTCTCCAACCTCCGGTCGCTCTCGTTCCTCGACCTTTCGAAGAACAGGCTGAACGGCACGTTCCCCGCCGGGCTCGGTGGCCACGAGCAGCTCCTCACGCTGGACCTGTCGCACAACCGCCTCTCCGGCGCGATCCCCGGCGCAGCGGTCGCGGCCATGAGCACCGTGCAGATGTACCTCAACCTGTCCAACAACGCGTTCACGGGCCCGATACCACGGGAGGTGGGCGGGCTCACGATGGTCCAAGCCATCGACCTGTCGAACAACCAGCTCTCCGGCGGCATCCCGGCGACGCTGGCCGGCTGCAAGAACCTGTACTCGCTCGATCTCTCGGCCAACAACCTCGTCGGCACCCTCCCGGCCGGTCTCTTCCCCCAGCTCGACCTCCTGACGACCCTCAACGTCTCCCACAACGACCTCGACGGAGAGATCAACCCTGACATGGCCGCGCTGAAGCACATTCAGACGCTTGACCTGTCGAGCAACGCGTTCGCCGGGACCATACCGCCGGCGCTGGCGAACCTGACGAGCCTGAGGGAGCTCAACCTGTCTTCCAACCACTTGGAGGGCCCCGTGCCGGACACCGGAGTGTTCAGGAACCTGAGCGTGTCGAGCCTGCAGGGCAATCCCGGCCTCTGCGGGTGGAACCTCCTCGCGCCGTGCCACGCCGCCGGCGCTGGGAAGCCGCGGTTCTCGAGGACAGGGCTCGTGGTGCTCGTCGTGCTGCTGGTGCTGGCGTTGCTGCTGCTCTTCTCACTCGTGACGATTCTAGTTGTTTGCTGCCGGCGATACAAGAAGAAGAGGGTGAAGTCTGACGGCTCCTCCCATCTGTCGGAGACCTTCGTCGTGCCGGAACTGAGGAGATTCACATACGGCGAGCTGGAGTCGGCCACCGGCTCGTTCGACCAAGGCAACGTGATCGGGAGCAGCAGCCTGAGCACGGTGTACAAGGGCGTGCTCGTCGAGCCGGACGGCAAGGCCGTCGCCGTGAAGCGGCTCAACCTGGAGCAGTTCCCGGCCATGTCGGACAAGAGCTTCCTCACGGAGCTCGCGACGCTGAGCCGGCTGAGGCACAAGAACCTGGCGCGGGTGGTCGGGTACGCGTGGGAGGCCTTCAAGATGAAGGCCCTGGTCCTCGAGTACATGGACAACGGCGACCTCGACGGCGCGATACACGGCCCCGACGCGCCGCGGTGGACGGTGGCGGAGCGGCTGCGCGTGTGCGTCTCCGTGGCGCACGGGCTCGTGTACCTGCACTCCGGCTACGGATTCCCCATCGTGCACTGCGACGTCAAGCCCTCCAACGTCCTGCTGGACGCCGACTGGGAGGCGCGCGTCAGCGACTTTGGCACGGCGCGGATGCTGGGCGTCCACCTGACGGACGCGGCCGCGCCCGACTCGGCGACGTCGTCGACGTTCCGGGGCACCGTCGGGTACATGGCACCAGGTACAGTCTACAACTTCTGATTTCAGTGATGATTTCTGAACCTTGTTCTGAACTTCTGATAACATTTTCTTGTCTCCTGCGATGCAGAGTTGGCGTACATGCGGGGCGCCTCGCCGAAGGCGGACGTGTTCAGCTTCGGTGTCCTGGTGATGGAGCTGTTCACCAAGCGGAGGCCGACGGGGAACATCGAGGAGGACGGCGTGCCGATGACGCTGCAGCAGCTCGTCGGCAACGCGCTCTCCAGGGGCCTCGAGGGCGTCGCCGGCGTGCTGGACTCCGGCATGAAGGTGGCCACCGAGATAGAGCTGTCCACGGCCGCCGACGCGCTGCGCCTGGCATCGTCGTGCGCCGAGTTCGAGCCCGCGGACCGGCCCGACATGAACGGCGTGCTCTCGGCGCTCCTCAAGATGAGCAGAGCCTGTGGAGGAGACTAGAGCCGAGCTGAAGCATTTGCTCCATGTAAGAGGAGATTCCATCTTTTTTTCAAAGTTTTAGAAGAAGAGGTTCAATCTTTCGAGTGGTCTGGATGGCATTTTGTTGTGCTCTTGTTCATTTTGGGTGTCACAGACAAGCAAAGCTGTTTTTGTCAACTTACTAAGGGCTTTCCCTCAATTTCATTAGCTGGGCCACACGGGGAGAGGATCATGACGAATAACTGAGCCTTGTAAGCGGTAGCCGCCAAGTATATCCCTTGTTGGAGTGCTTTCACATAATGTTATCCTTAATTTGTTCGTTAAGGTAAAAGTCATGCAGAAGCATCAAAAAGTGAAGAACTCTCAGATATAGTCAACAAAGATTTTTTTTTTGAAACTATGATGATTTTTATAGCAAATTCGGAAACTATACACCATAATGCAGAAAAATCAAAAGTATCACCCCGTCGGCCTCCTGTTAGCCGAAGAGGGACTTTTCGGCCTACCATTGGCTGAAAAGGGACTTTTCGGCCTACCGCTGGCCAAAAAAGAGTCCCTCTTCGGCCAACACCGGCTCTACTGTTTTAGAATATTCATATCAATTAGGATTTTTAGTATTTTAATTTGATTCTTTTTGCATTAGATTAGAAATTTTATGAAGTTTTTGTAGATATCAAGTTTGACTAGATTTGAAAGTTTGATTTATTTTTTTATGAATTTGCTGAAATCACTAGATTGCCTATAATTTGAGCTGGGAGTATTCTTTTTAGATGGTTCTTTTTGCTACTGGTTCTTTGTGACTTTGTTTATCAGTAGTAATTAATTGGTAAATTTTAGGATTATTTAAAATTAGGTTTTCACGAAAACAGTTCTGTTTTAGTGTTTTATAGGTTTTGTGCTATATCTTTTAATTTTAATTGCTTTAAATTGTTTTCTTTATTTTTATGACATATTCTTTTAGTTTCTGTTAAGTTATTAGTAGATATTTTATTTGTAGTCTTTTTTTGTATTTTATTTCTTTTATCCTTTATTTTCTTTTCCGTCGTTCTTTCTCTCCATTTTCTCCCACTATTTTCTTTGCCGCCCTTTTCTCCCGCCATTCTCTCCTGCCATTCTTTGCCTCCATTTTCTCCTGCCATTTTCTTTCCCGTCATTTTATTTGCCGCCATTCTCTTCCTCCATTTTCTCTCGCCATTTTATTTCCTGCAATTCTCTCCCGCCATTTTTTCCGCTATTTTTTTCACGTCATTCTCTCTCGCCATCTTCTTTCCCTCCATCTTCTTTATCGCCATCTTCACTTCTCAACTTATAAAACCAGCCTCACGTTGTCCACGATCGTAGATAACATCGTCTGACACGGTCTGTGTCTCCTGCGTCGGTGCTGCTGGTAGAGCGTGAAACACTGTCTGAGAGAAGTCATAAGTGTTTGCAGCTTCATCATCATCATCGGAGAGTGTTTCACACTTACGACTTCTCTCACACAGTGTTTCACACTCCACATGAAGGCATCATAGTCATCCTCCATTGATGCAGCACTCTTTAGTGTGGCGGGAGAGAATGGCGGGAGAAAATGGCAGCAAAGAAGATGACGGGAAAGAAAATGAAGGGAAAAAGATTACGGAAAAGTATTTTTTCATGTATAAAACGGCAATGGTTGTACAGGATTTATAAGGAACTTTTAAATATAAACTCCTATGAAGCTCAAAACAAGTTTTCTAGTAGGATAAAAGAAATAAAATACAAAAAAGTACTACAAATAAAATAGCTACTGATAACTAAACAGAAAAAAAAAGAATATGTCAAAAAAACTAAAGAAAACAATTTAAAGCAATTAAAATTAAAAGAAATGGCATAAAACCTATAAAACATTAAAACAGAACTGTTTTCATAAAAACCTAATTTTAAATAATTATAAAATTTGCCAATTAATTTCTACTGATAAACAAAGCCATAAAGAACCATTAGCAAAAAGAATCATCTGAAAAAAATACTCCTAGCTCAAATTATAGGCAATCTAGTGATTTGAGCAAATTCATGAAAATTCAAATTCAAACTTCTAAATCTAGTCAAACTTGATATCTACAGAAACTTCATAAAATTTCTAATCTAATGCAAAAATAATCAAATTAAAATACTAAAAATCCTAATTGATATGAATTTTCTAAACAGTAGAGCAGGTGTTGGCCGAAGAATGACTCTTTGGCCAACTGTTGGCTGAAAAGTCATTTTTAGCCAACGGTTGGCCGAAAAGTCTCTCTTCGGCCAACATGAGGCCGGCGGGGTGATACTTTTGATTTTTCTGCATTAGGGTGTATAGTTTCCGAATTTACCATAAAAATTATCATAGTTTCAAAAAACAATCGTCAACGAAGACATCAGTGGAGGAATTGATCTTTAAGATCCAAGCATGTCATGCACGATGGCACGCCTTAGTCCCGGCAGGGCACCACCATGTGGTAGCAGGAGATGTGTGTGTGTGCGCGCGCTGTACGTATTGTGGACCTCAAACCAGGCTTGCATGTGTAGTGCTAGTGTGTGCGAGTGAATGGCTAAAAGCCGAAAATTGTAACCGAAGAAAGCAAGTCTAAAGAAAGGAAATAAACTATGAACTCTCCTGCTCTCTCTCTCTGTGTGCGCGCACGCGTTGTTCTTTCTTCACCTTCACATCAGGCTAGCCACCGATCTCACGCTAGCAATCACACCGGCCAGGGGACACAACACTTGGTATCAGACTCAAGTCGATTTTTCACGGGGGCCTTGTGTTTGGGCGATCTCCATTTCCCTCAGCCTTGAGCTGTAGAATCCCATATGAAGGTTGGGGATCGAGTGCTTGATTTCTGTAGGCACCTTGAACCCTGTAAATCCAGACAATGGTTATCTCGACTTTGAGCAGAGTCACCATGGCGCCAGCATAGCCCTCACCATAGATCCAATTCATCCTCAAGGCTATGAGGGAAGATGTGGCCCAGTCAGAGGAGGAGATGGGCCAAATATGTGCCACTCTAGCGTTACTCCAGGGCCAAATCACGACATCCAGTATGCAGCATCAGCATCTCCTCGAGCAGGTTGACCTGATCGCCAAACTGATGTAAGATGGCGTGCGTAAGCATGATCCAATTGATCATCGAGTCGTTTCTGTGGAAGAACACCTAGAGGCGTTGACGCGCCGACAACTAGTTCGCCCTCCGAAGGAGAAAGATGACCTTGAGCATGATCCGATGGCACTAGTGGGCAAGGGTACGCTCACCCTTGTCCGCCTCAATTGGCAGGGAGCGACACCGGGTGCGGGATCAGCGACCGCAACTCCGGGCATGGAATCACGTGGTGACCACACGGTGGGCGGTAGCGGAGGAGGTAGACTTGGTGGCGGTGACGGTCTTCTTGGCGCTGGCGGCGGTACACTAGGTGTTGTTGGCGGCGGTAGACTGGATGGCGCAGGTGGCAGGATTCCTCTTGGTGGACGCCATGGCATGCTCCGGAATGTTGAACCACATGCTCGCTCCCAGCTTCCTAAGATGTCTTTTCCTCGGTGATCAACCCTGGGTCTGGAGGGACAAGCGCCTGGATTATTTTTGGCTCTACAACATACACCCATCACTCTGGCTCACTTCCGCAACATAACATATGGATGGCAATGCGAATCTGTGGCTCCAAGCGTACAAGCAGCACCATGAGGTGGTGGCCTGACCAGATTTCATAACTGCGGTGGAGGCCAAATTCAGAGCCACAATTTCATCCTGGTATACTCTTTCAGTAGTCATAGCTTTATCAATGATGCCATGCTCTTACATTTGAACTGCAAAGTGCAGCCTCTACCACCAGGTGCGAGCTTCAAAAACAGGGTTAGTCCAAGAAAACACTCGGCTTAGGTCAATCTAGAGTAAATTCAATTTATACTAAGCTTCTATACTTTTGTATTAGTTATTTTATCATTCTACAATAATGATTATAGTTTAATTATTGGGGTAGTTAATCATGTACCATTGTTGCTAAATATTAGTTATAATCATTTAAACATTGTTATAGACAAATATAATGCACATAAATGCAAATACACTTGTGTTGTGTTAAATGTCTTGTATTTGCAACAACAAAAAATAGACAACTTCATAGACAATATAGTGCACATTTAGTGTATATATGTGTGTGTTCATTTATCTTTTAATATATCGTGATAGAGTTCTCTAAAGTGGATGGTCAAAGGAAGATCTTAATATCGGTTTCTAGTGTATGATTAGGTAAACATATGTATTGAAACTTCTAGAGCATAAGATGAAAAATTGGCATTGATTCTTACCAATTTTTTCGTGGTTAAATATGTCTTGCAATGACAATTGGCTAGTAATTAGTTGACAGTGTGTGCATGCTCTCTATACTCTGGATTGAAATAGCATCGCTTATACTAATCACTGGTGACATAAAATTACCTTGGTTTCTACTACTTAATTGTGTTGACAAGATCATTTGCAATATGTTTGCTATAATCTAGTGCATGAAAGTTCCCTTTGCTAGTTTCTGGAATAAAAAGTTGTGTGATGTGTCCCAAAAACATCATGTTTTTTGTCCATTTTGTTCATGTCTAGCCCATTTATGACTTTTATGGCCTATATTTTTTGATTGCTGCTATCTAGTAGTTTGCTTTGTTTTACTTAATTTTTGGTTTTCAAGGTATTTTAATCTCCAATGAACACTTCTTAATTGCCATCAAGGTGTTTTTTTTATCTCCAATGAACACTTCTTCATAGAAGAAGGAGTGAAGATCGCATCCTCAAGATGACTCACATGAAGTGACCAACGTGCAAGTTGTTTGTCCCATCAAGATTAACATCTCTTTTTGGGTCATCTCAATCCGAGATTGTATGCAAAATCTACTCTCAGATTTGTAAAGAAGGAGGACTAGAGATCAATACGAGCAACAATACAACCAAACATAGTCATGGCGGTGCCCGTACTAAGCACATTGAAACATAAAAAATGGTATAACGTCTGATGGTAACTGGAACTACGTTGGTATTTCCCCGGAGAGGGAGGGATGATGTAGCACAGCGACGGTAGGTATTTCCATCTGTTATGAAACCAAGGTATCGAACCGGTGGGAGAACCAAGCAACACAACGTAAACAGCACCTGCACAGAAACAACAACACCACGCAACCCGACGAGTTAAAGGGGTTGACAATCCCTTCCGGGGTACGGCGCCTCAAGATAGGCAAGCGGACGTGAGGTAAATTGTAGTAGATTGATAGATCGAACGCCAAATAAAATAAAGATAAAACACAACAAGGTATTTTTGTATTTTTTGGTTTAATAGATCTGAGTAAAAATGCAAAGAAAAAGTAGATCGCAAGGCAAATATATGAGAAAGAAGACCCGGGGCCGTAGGTTTCACTAGTGGCTTCTCTCGAGAAAAATAGCAAACGGTGGGTAAACAAATTACTATTGGGCAATTGATAGAACTTCAAATAATTATGACGATATCCAGGCAATGATCATTACATAGGCATCACGTCCAAGATTACTTGACCGACTCCTGCCTGCATCTACTACTGAAAGTGCGTTATATCGACTAGAGGGGGGTGAATAGGCGATTTCTATGAAATTCTTCACTGAGGAATTTGCCAGTGAGGAAATTCCTTAGCAAAGAACTACTAGCAGCGGAATAAGTACTCAAAAGTAAAACATAACAGAATACAAGCATAGTCATCATGATGAAATGAAGACAGGCACAGAGTACAGGAAGCGTAAGCACAGGATAACACAGGACGAAGACAAACAGACTGAAGAAATTGAACTGAGGAAATTGAGAAAGTCTTCAGTCAAAGTCTTCAAACACAGATATGAACAAACACACAAAACAGTTATGAGGAAATGAAAGAGTTGAGGGAATAGAACCAGTAAGCTTGGTGAAGACAATGATTTGGTAGACCAGTCCCAACTGCTGTCTCAGTTGTACGTCTGGTTGGAGCGGCTGAGTATTTAAACTCGAGGACACACAGTCTCGGACACCCAGTCCTGAACACGCAGCTCAGGACACCAAGTCCTCACCGTATTCTCCTTGAACTAAGGTCACACAGACCTCGTCCAATCACTCGTGGTAAGTCTTCAGGTGACTTCCGAACCTTCACAAACTTGGTCACTCGGCGATCCACAGTTCCTCTTGGATTCTCTAGACCATGACGCCTAACCGTCTGGAAGAAGCACAATCTTCAAAGGTAACAAGCGCCGGATCCACGCAGGATCAATCTCTTCAGTGATGCTCAATCACTTGGGGTTTTTAGGTGTTTTGCGTTTCGGTTTTTCCTCACTTGATGATTTTCGCTCAAAGTCCTCGGAGGATGGGTTGCTCTCAAATGACAAGTGTCAGTTTCTGTCGGAGTAGCCAACCAGCTAGTGGTTGTAGGGGGCGGCTATTTATAGCCTAGGGAGCAGCCTGACATGATAAGACATAAATACCCTTCAATGATATGGCCGTTAGGTGGATAGATATTTTGGGACAGCTGGCGCATAGCACAGCAACGGTCGGAATTTTGAGTAGCAAAATCCTCAGGGCTATCATGTTCCTCACTATGTAGGCAATCCGCACTGGCGAATTCCTAACTCCTCAGTCAGAACAAATTCCTCAGAGACCAGAAGAACTTCGTCTCTGTCACTAAAGAATATGACTGGACTGTATGAGATTTCCAATGGCTTCACTCGAAGGGATTGGTAGGTGTAGTATTTTGAGTTGAGCATCACATGGAAATTTTTCCTTAGTATTTCCTCGACCCCCTTTAACAGTACGGTGTTTCCTATGACTCAAGAAAGAGAAATGAGACTACGAAAACAAAAGTCTTCACGCTTCATGTTCCTCGAATGAATACCAAGTCTTCAAGGTCACACCAATTTCTTCACTTCCAAAGTCTTCAGAAAGTCTTCAGAAATCCAAAGTCTTCAGTCGAAGAACTTCATTTTTAGGGGTCGACTTTCTTTGTAAATATCAAACTCCTCATAGACTTATAGACCTGTGTACACTCACAAACGCATTAGTCCCTTAACCTATAAGTCTTCAATACACCAAAATCACTAAGGGGCACTAGATGCACTTACAATCTCCCCCCTTTTGGTGATTGATGACAATATAGGTTAAGTTTTCAACAGGATAAACATATGAAGTGTACATACTGATATTGAGGAATTTGATTGCAAGATATAGAAGAACTCCCCTTGAATATGTGCATGGTGAGGTATTTGCTTTTGAAGCATTTGACACTTGAAGAGTAGAATCATGGAGATCTCCCCCTATATCTTGTAATTCATACACGCATTTGACATATAACAGTGAAGAATTTGAAATGCATGATGAAATATGGTGACTGATGTAATTCAGCATGCATGCATTAGCATATATGAGGAATAAGCATGCAGAAAAACATATCAAAAGTATCATAGCACCATCGGGTTTAAGTTTACAACTCGATCCAATAAAGTCTCAGAAGAACGAGAGTTGTAACTTAAAAAAACGCCCATATAGAAAGACCCGCTTGAAGACTAACTCAAAATTCTCCCCCTTTGTCATCAAATGACCAAAAGGATCAATTATGAGGACTAACGCCCCTGAAGAATATCAAGTTGATGAAGGAGCGCCAACATTGTTGGGGTCGTTTGTCGTAGTAGGGCCTGCCGCAGTGCCGTCCAAGTCTTCATTCTCATCAGTGTCGTGCGATGAAGAATATGAGCTGTCCACCAAGGAAGGAACCTTAACCTTCTTGAATTTCTTTGATGGAGGTGCAGACCAGTCAAAATCTTCCTTGAGACCCATTTTCTTCAGATCTTCTTCACCATACAGATGTGACAGAATTGCCCAGGTGCGACCGAAGACTTCATGAAGGTAGTAATGGTTTTTCTTCACTGCATTGTGTGTAGCAGTCATGTTGTGAAGAAATGAACCAAATTAACGCTTAACCCATTTATGATTTCGATCCACCTTCTGGTGAAGACTAAGCAGAAGCTCACGATCAGTCATCACACGAGGAGCAGTGGCTTGAGGAGTAGACTTGGGTGCATTGGCAGAGTCATGTGTGGCAGAGTCATCATTGGTGGAATAAGAGGCAACTTTGCAAAACTGTCCATCCAATGGATGAATGCCTTCATCTATAATAGCTGGTGCCTTGCCCTTTTCATTAACTGAGGAATAGGTCCGCTTGAGGACTTCAATTGGGGGCAAGTAGCTGAGGTGATTCTGAAAATCAGCTTTGTAGTTGAGTGAAGACCTTGTCCTGAGGAATCTCATAATCCAAGGTGCATAAGGCTTCATCTCAAACGGAGACAGTGCAACATTTGCTAGAGTCCTCATGAAGAAATCGTGATAATTGACAGGAATGCCATGAACGATATTGAATACCAGATTCTTCATGATGCCAACAATTTCCTCATCAGATGAGTCGTGGCCTTTGATAGGACTCATTGTCCTCGTTAGAATACGATAGACAGTTCTGGGCACATAAAGTAATACCTTCACGAGGAATTTGGTTCGTGGGGCCTAGCCTGGCTTCAAAGGTTTCATCAGAACTTGCATGTAGTGATTTGTAAGCTCAGGTTCACTGTAGATGCAACGAGCTTCTTCAAGGGAAGGACTGAGTGGTAAGGCACGGAGCAATTCAGTAGCTGGTGCTGTGTAGTGAGTGTTCTCAGACATCCAGTCCAGCACCCATGAATTCACATCTTCAAAATCTCCTGTGATGTGCAGCGTCGCATAAAATTGAAGAATCAGTTCTTCATTCCAATCACAGATGTCATAGCAAAAGTTTAACAGTCCAGCGTCGTGAAGAACACAGAGGACTGGCACGAAACACGGCAGAGATTCCATATCCACATGAGGAATGTGCTCATGGTAGAAGATTTTCTCTTTGTTGAACAACACTGAGGAATAGAAATTTTCTTGACTAGCATTCCAGAAACGCCTCTTCCTTATACGAGCAGAATCATATGGGTTGTAGTCTTTGAAGAATACGTGCTCGCCGAAGAAATCATCAGCCTTGAACTTTTTTTTGCGTGAGAATGGATCCTTTGGCTTGGGCAGAGGAGTGTCAGTGAGTTGCATCACGACCTCAGGAATCGCAATCTCAGGTTCTTCAGGCTGAGAAATTTCTGGCTCCTCTTCAGTGGCAGTTTGTGTCTTCAGATGTTCAGCAGCAGCAGTTTCTTCAGCACTAGTGGCTGGAATTTCCTCACGTACAGATGAAGTGGGGTGAGTTTCTTCAGAGCCCATTTGAATAGTTTGTGCGGGGGACTGAGGTATTTGCTGTAACGGTGTGAACATTGGAGAGTTTGGATGCTTACTTTCCCAGAATTCATCACTCATCACTGGTGTGGAGCAGCCAACGTCCACATATTCATCTTCCATTTCTTCAACTCCAGCCTCTTCAGCTGTGAACTGAGGCATATGCGAGGAGATAACATGCGTTGAATGGATCGTATCCACTTCAATTTCTTCATCAACCTGCTCCGACGAAGCAGCAGAATGATTTTCTTCATCAGATCCGCTAGGGATCTCATATTCTTTTTTTGAGGAACTGGGACAGTGGGAGATGCTCCCACTGTCATATATATTATATATTGCACACAGTTTACAAAGCTGTAGTTACATCATGTACAAGTATCATCCCATCTACTTTGTAGTGGGATTTAAACTGACTTAAAGGGTGTATCTAATCAGGGGGTAGGGAATCTAAAAGTAAGAAGATAAACTCTTTCTTATTATCTTTAACCCTATATTGAAGGAGACTAAAATCTTCCTTGCATCTGCTCAGCCAAGAGTGGTAGGATGGATTTATGTCTCTGAAAAGTTTATTGTTCCTTTGTTTCCAAATGCTCCAGGATGCTTGAAGGATGATCTCCATGAACAAAGGTCTTCCCCAAATGATTTTAGCTTGTTCTAACCAGGACAATCGAGTGGCTTGGTCTCCAGGGTCTAGACCAAAGGTTACCCAGCAGTTCCTGCTAAATGGGCAAGTGAGGATCATGTGATCAATGTCTTCTTTTTGGCCACAAAGCAGGCAGTTGAGGTTAGTACCAATGTTATAATGCCTTCTTTTCAACATGTTTCTTGTGTTCAATCTATCAGACAACATGAGCCACCCAAAGACCTTGATCTTAGCATTGACTTTTGATTTCCATAGTCATTGGTAAGCCTTATGTGCCTTCATATCCCTAAAGTAGAATTTGTAGTATTTGCTGGCTGAAAATTCTCTTCCTCTCCAAGGATAAGTCCAGATATCTTTTGCATTTTGGCTATTGTCTAGTGTAATGTGTGTCACCAAGTTTTGTATATCTTGTAATTCTCCCAGGGCTTGTGTAGAGAGTGGCAGAAAGAATGCTTCTTCCAAAGAGTTTATGGTCAAGAAATCTTTGACTGAGCAGTCTTCATTTTTTATATAAGAAAATGCCCTAGGATGTGTGTCAGCTAGTACTTCTTCCAACCACAGGTCTTTCCACATTAGTACATTGTCCCCACATGTCATGTCCACCTTTGAAATCCCTCTAAAAATGGGAGTTAGCTTGAGGATGTCCCTCCACCAGAATGATCGACATGGGTCAGATGCATGTGGGATTTTATTGGTATAGTAGGTGGTCCAAATCAGTTCCACCCAGGGAAGGTCATGGCAATTGTAGAACTTGTGTAAATATTTAAGTAGGAGAGCATCACTTTGTATCTTTAGATTTATGATTCCCAGCCCCCCACTCTTCTTTGGTCTGCACACTCTATCCCATGCAGCCAGTGAGTTGCATTTTTCACCTTGTTCTATCTTCTTTGTCCAGAGGCATCTCCTTCCTAGTTTATCCAACAGTTCTAAGATTTTAGGTGGGAATCTCAGAGTGCATAGGGCAAATATTGTGAGTGAGGTGATGACTGTGTTTAGTAAGGACAATTTGGAGCCATAAGACATCAGGGATAAAGTAGATGTGAGCCTTCTTTCCATGTTACAGACAATAGGCATTAGATCCTGGACAGAAGGTTTGGTCGTCCCAAGGGGTAATCCAAGGTATGTGAATGGCATCTTTCCGATAGTACATCCAAAGAGTTGGGCTATTTCTGTACTTAATACCTCATCACAATTAATTGGTATCAATGTTGATTTATGGAAGTTTATTTTGAGACCAATTGAAGTGGCATAGTCAGTAAGAATATTTTTCATTGTTTGTGCTTGATCAGGGCATGCTGGCATAATGATAATTGTGTCGTCAGCATATTGGATGACCGGGTAATCAATTTGGTTTTGTCTAGGGAAGGATAACTGGAGCAATCCATGTCTGAAGGCATCATTAATGGCTGCTTGCAAGAGATCAGCAGCCAGCACAAAAATAAGAGGAGAGAGTGGATCACCCTGTCGAACACCACTTTTACAGATGAATTGTCTGCCCGGTACACCATTGAGGAGAACAGAGGATTTGCCAGTAGAAAATAAGGATTTAATCCATTAAAGCCATTTATCATTGAATCCCATATGTTTCATTATTTCTAACATTGCATCATGTTCAATGGTGTCAAATGCCTTGGCAAATTCTAATTTGAGGAGCACAATCTTATTCTTGGAGTTCTGGCATTGGTGTATGTATTTGAAGGCCCAAGCGAGGCAGTCTTGGATTGCTCTGCCTTTAATGAAACCGTATTGATTCCTGTGTATAATCTTCAGAATAATCTTTTGTAGACGATTGGCAAGTAGCTCTGTAATCACTTTGAGACAGCAGTTTAGGAGTGTAATAGGTCTGAAGTCATTTACTTAAGCCGGAGAGGGAATTTTAGGAATCAGGGTAATATATCCTTCATTGATACTTTCCAGGTTTAAGGTACCAACATGGAATTGATCACATAGTTTGTAGAAGTCCTCCTTAATAATATGCCAACAGGTTTTGAGAAATACGCCTGTGAAACCATCAGGTCCTGGAGCTCGGTCTGCAGGCATTTCTTTGATGACATTGTCAATTTCCTCTCTGGAGAATGGAAGTGTTAATTGGTCAAGGTCATTCATTTTTTTGATAATATTTGCGAGGTTGAATTTCATTTCGAAAGCTCTTGAAGTTCCCAATCTCTGTTTGAAACTTTGGTAGACTAAAGCTTCTTTTCCAATGTGGTCTTCAACAATAGTGTCATTATCCAACTTAAGAGAGGTAATAGCATTCCGTCGATACCTCTCGGATGCCATTGCTTTGAAAAAATTTGGGTCCTCATCACCAAACTTAGCCCATCTTATGGTACATCTCTTCCTCCAGTATTGTTTTTGGTAATCTAATAGACGGAGTAGATGATTTTTGAGAATTCTTCTGAAGTTCCTCTCTGGGGTTGTAAGAAGTCTTTTATTTTCCAATGAGTCCAATTCAGCCAGTGTGATATTAGAGTTAGCTATGGCAGTAGCAAGTTTGGAAATGTGCTTGCTCCATCTTTTGAGCTCATATCTGAGTGTTTTGAATTTCTTGGAGACAATAGTGGCATAGTTGTCTGAGTGTACAGTTTTGCTCCAAGAAGAAGCTACCAAATCCATGAAACTAGGGTGTTGGATCCAATAGGACTCAAACCTAAAAAGATTACTTCTAGGGATATCTGTTTCAATGGATATCACACAAGGTATGTGGTCTGAGACTGGTTTAGAGAGTGGTTTTACAATGGTGTTGGGGTATGATGTGGTCCAATGAGTTGAAGTGAAAAACCAATCTAACTGTTCAAGTAAGGGATCATCCTGCATGTTACTCCAAGTAAAAGTTCTTCCTTTTAGAGGAAGTTCAATCATGCCATGTGTACGGATGAAATCATTGAAAGTGATCATATCATTAATGTTTCCACCCGGTTTATTTCTATTAGTGGGGCTGCGGATGTAATTGAAATCTCCCACTAGAAGCCAGTCTTCATTGTTGGGTATGTTAAGGTTAAGTAACCAGTTTGTGTAGTCAATTCGGGCATCACCTTGGCAAGGACCATATATGTTAACCAGGGTCCACATTTGGGCAGAGTGGGTGGATTTAAAGTGAATTACTAGGGCAAATTCTTCTTCAATCAACACTGTGCCAGTAAACATAGCACTATTCCAGATAGTTACAATACCACCTGATGCACCCCTTGAAGGGATGAAAGCAAACTTGTCAAAGCGTTTGGGGCAACAGGACTTAATATAAGAATTATCAAAGGTAGACTTTTTAGATTCCTACAAACACACGACTGCGCAGCCACTGGTAGCAATAGCATTTGATAAAGCCAAAAGTTTAGGGTCTGAGTTCATGCCCCGAATATTCCAACACAAAACATTCCAGTTTGAAAGCGAGGCCCTAAAAGCAAGGAAATAAAACTTAAATTAAGTGGAATAGGAAGAAGGGCCAGCCCCCTTCTCTGCCAAGAGCAGTTCTTCAGTTACTTCCTCCGGTGGCACAACACATTTCTGCACAGCAATGTTCTGGATTTGATCAACTGTCATGGGAGGTGGTATTTCACCCTCTTCAAACTAATCTTCAATGATCTCATTAATGACCACCGTAGATACTGCATTTGGGATGACTCTGGGTTTCACCTTGGAAGATTTTGCCCTGCTGTCAGTAAGTGCAGGCACCTTAAAAACATCATACTTATTGGAGCGAGAGCTTCTACGCACACTGGCAATAGATACTGGAGCTTTATTCTTACCACATTTGCCTTGGGCCCCCACCCTTGAAAAGCCAGCCTGTACTTCAGTTATGTCCCCTGTAGCAAAATCTGCAGAAGCTTCAGAGAAAGCCATAGACTGAACCTCAATTATTTCTCCTGCAACAGTACCTTCAGAAGCTCCAGTCTGAACTTCAGTTGTGTCACCTGCAACAGTGTCTTCAGAAATTTCAGAGAAAGCCACAGCCTGATTATTTACAGGGAGTGTAACTGTCTGGTTATCCTCAGGAAGAGCCTGCATTTCCTCTCTGTCAATAGCCCAAAGCTGGACAGTCAAAGTGACTGTACCATCAGCTTCACCCTGAGAAATTTAAGAGGTGACCTGAACTGCACCTTCAAAATCAGAGAGGGACAGATGAATATCCAGACTAGTTGGCCTCATGCCATATCCATGTGCCCAAGGGCCAATAGTGGCAAGAGCTGGCATAATGGTTCTTGAGAGAAAATTGGTGATGGGCACATATGACAGAGGTTCAGCAGTTAACATCCCAGTCATGAACTCATTGCCAGCAAAAAAACTAATGTTCATACCAGCATTAGTGACAGAAATATTGAACTGAATCTGTGGGGTCTGTACCTCCTCTCTGGGAATTAATAGTTCATTGTGCTGTACTGACGGAGCAGCAGTGTTAGCCAAGGTGAGAGAGCCATTCCTTTGCAGGGCCTGCAGGATACTAGCTGGTACAAGCACTAAAGCATCAGAGTCAGAGTTTGTGGTGGAGCTACTATAGGAGATGAAATCATTCCAAGGTGCGTAAGGGTTGTCTTGCAGATTGTTGCTTGGTAGGATACCATCCTAAACTTGCAGACCCTCATTGGCCAACCACTCTTGGAAATTGTAAAGTGCAGGTGGTGCAGGTGGGGGAGGGGGGGAAGCTGGCCATTCACCCCATTGAGGATGTATTTCGATGTCAGCCTGGTCTGCAACATTTTCTCCCACATCTTCTGCAACATTGTTGCCAGCACCTTGTTGCTCCATCCAATTATTAAGTTGCATTTGGTAAAGCTGTTCAGCATTGAGTCCTTCCCCATAGAGAGGGTGAGGGATGCCATCTGCAGGTGGTGGATCTTCTCCAGCAGGAGGAACTTCAGGCAGATGGGCATTCCAATCTGAACTTCTCAGCATTGTGACACAGACTGTCCAGCACCTGCGATTTCCACCTAGCTGGCGGATCACTAAACTTTTTGGCACCAGCCTTAGGTGAATGACTTGGACATGGATGAGAACAAGCTTTCTGTCACCCCTCGGGTTGTGCCAGTGTGTCAGACTACCAAAACCATCAACAGATCTATGCATGTAATGATATGTTTGGTAGTCTTGCGGAAAGCCAATGTATAGAATCCAAATATCTGGCCCAAAAGTAGTGAGCCTCATATTGAGTGCCTCATCATGCGGAACAAAAGAAACTACAGTATTTACACCCCCTTCTTCCTCAGCATTAATCTCAAAGGTAGTACCCACCACATTGTCCCGCATCAGCGGGCTGGGAAATCCATATATAGCAATGCCTAGTGGGTGATCATCTATTTCAGTCAGAGCAAAGTTGGATTCATGCAGCAAACCAGTGATTACCTACCTCAGAGCAACCTTATGGTGGAGCGAGACATGGTGGTTCACTTTGGCAATGGCCAGGAAGTCGTGGTTGAGGGAAGGGACCGGGTGCACCGCCATGTCGCTGCGAACAATTCGATCAGCCGGCCCGAGCTCGATGGTCATCCCTGTAGGGATGTAGGAGACGACGTTGATGGGGTAGTTCGCCATTGTTGCAAGAGGAGGAGCTCTGGAGGAAGGCAGAGGGAGGGGAGTGGAATGCGTAGTGGCAGCGGTAATTGTTTTAGGCTTCCATATTAGTCTCTGCGCCTCTCTTCCCTTCCAACAAGAATGCGCCAGGTGTCCATACTGGTCACAGATACTGCATCAGACGGTTGTAAATTCCTCTTCTTTTTTATTGCGGTAAAGGTAGGTAATCAATGAGCTACGGCAAGTGGATATCTGATTTTGATGTGACGTTGAGTTGATAACACAGGAGGCGTCAGATTGTGTTGCTATATGCCCTCGCTTAGGAATACAATCCTGACCTTTATTTTTTTCTAAAATTGCATCAACTGTAGAGGGACGCCCCTTGGAAAGCTCTTTGGGTTGCCACCACATATAGGTACAATCCATATTTCCACAGTCATTAGGTAAGTGACCTAATAGGTGGCAATAATGGCAAAATAATTTGGAAGGGCAGAAATCCGAGAAATGATCCGCAGAGGAGCAAATAATGCAAGAAAATCTTTTCTTTAAACTAGTTGTGCTGGTCTCAGAAGGCAAACAGGCCGTATTAGGCATAGTGGGAATTACCTGGGCCGTCTGATTTTCCATAGCCTGTCTTGTACAGTTATGGCCAAGGTGGCCTAATTGTTTGCACCGCGAGCAAATGTTGGCCTTTTACAAATGAATTCTGCAGACGGGACCGAGTCCAGGGCCCAAATTTTTGCTATTTGCGGGTCATCATATCCCGCCTGTCGAAAATCCATAATGTGTAAGAGGATAAACGTTGGAATGGAATCCCAATAAGAGGACCGATAATTATTGCCAATAAATGTTGATTGATGCTCTTGATTATCAACAGTAAATGCTGAATGGAAGTTGCCAAAATGGATAAAATTGTTGTCTTTGTTGTGTATGGAAATGTCCGATTGGAAAACTACCAAAAATAACCTTGTCGGTATGAACCATAGTATGATCCGTTTGAATGTTTGAATCATGTTCAATCACAGCACTCGAATGAGGAATAGAGAGACCAAAATTTGCAAACTCCTTGGCAGAATTATTATGTTGAAGATCATCACTAGGTGTAAAGTGAAACTTTGTTTTGATAGCCAAAGGAGAACATAAAACCACCTTAGTAAGTTCTTGATCTGAATGCCACTTTTGATCATGTTGAGCATTGAACCAAGCATTGTGTCAATAGAGTTTGAAATGATAAACAAAATCAGGCCAAACACGGTCCTTAAGACCATAGATGAAATGGCCAACTTTATTTGAGGCCATAGAGAAACGGTAATGTCTACCAGCAAGATGTTTGACCTTGAAACCCAGAGAGGATCCACCAATGCAAAATTGTAGAGCAAGACCCACCGAATCAACTAAAAGGGGGAAGGAGGCAGAGGAGAAAGCCACCACTAGGAAAAACTCCGTTGCATCTCCAATGGGGGAGAAATGAACAATAGTACCAAATCTTTTGCGCACCTGAGTCTCCATCGCTTGGCCAGGGGAGAAATCCCAATGTAGAAGACCCTCCATTGATCTAGATTATAGTTCGCCATTGTTGGAGGGAGAGGGGCGAGGTGGGAGGGGTGGGAGAGGAGCCATTGATCTCATATTCTTTACCAAAAGGAACAAGGTCCTTTGATGGCATGGTTGAGATTGGAACAACATCAATGGGATTAGCAAATGAACTGGTCAAAGGCTTCATCTTCTTCAGAGCTGAAGAATCTGAAGTAGCTGATGCTTTCCTTTTCTTCACTGCTGCACGCTCTGCAGCCTTGGTCTTCTTCACATCTGATGCAGATGGAAGGATTAGAGTTGGTGTTGGTGCAGGAGGAGCAGAGGAATCTGGTTGATTTTCTTCAGGCACAACTGATGCAGTTGCCCTGATTTCTTCAGTTTCTTAAGGCGCACCACTAGTGGACGCCCTGGTAATTTCTTCAGCGGCTGGAATGTAGTCATCAGCCTTGGAACTCACATTTTCTTCAGCAGCCTGATTTTCATCAGCGGTGCTGGCATGTTCTTTAGTCGGTTGAGCCAATGCTTTAGCCTAAGGAATTTCCTGTTGTGTTGGGGCAGCAAGATTGGAAGTGAAGTTATCAGCAACTCTTACAAAACGAACCTTGGCTCCAAGCCAATCAGCGCGGTATGCGTCAAAGTCATCACTGAGTTTCTTGATCTCAGTTTGAATAGCGACAAATTCTTCAGTTGTCATAGAGACAACGTTTTTCTTCAGATAACGCTCCTTTTTGTACTGCGCTTTCTTAATTTGCCTGGCCTTCTCAAATTTCCATTTTTCTTCTTGAATGAAGTGGGTCAGCATGTGACTTTGGCCAGGAGTCAGTTTGAAATCAGGCATGGGAGTGTTGGGGTTCTTGTGCCAAACATCAATGTATTCGAGGATCAACTTGGGATCCAAAAGCAGTGGCACATCTGTTCCCTTGGCTCTAGCGGCCCTGACTTGCCTATCTCTGATGATTTCAGCAATTTCATCATCATCAGCTTCATCTTCTTCAGACGGCACTTGGAAGGCGACCTGCTTCTTCTGAGGACTAGGGCGAGGACCTCGTCCAGCAGTGGCCTTTATCTTCAGTAGAGAGGGTGCCGTTGAAGAATTTGGTGCAACTGATGAACTAGCTGAAGCTCCTGAGGCAATTGAGACGCCTGTGGTCCTTTGACACGTGGCGAGATGCACAGGTCCAGAGGACTTTGTCGGAGCGGCCGAAGACTTTGGCGGAGGAGCTGAGGACTTTTGAGGAGCAGGAGCAGCATGAGGAATTAGCCGTGAGGGCTTTGAAGATTCTGGCATGAGGGCATTGCTGAGGAACTTGGCCTTGAGGGCACTGTTGGTGAAGCACTTGGCTTGCACACAGGCTTCTTTGACATAGCCTTCTTCGGCTTGACAGCAGAGGCCTCAGCAGAGGCAGCAACAGAGTCTTCATTGAATTTCCTCACTGCTTCACTGGCCTGCTTAGCCAACTTGGCTTGGCGCTTGGCCCATTCATCAGGATAGTCCTCACCACGCTTGAGGCTGGTGGGATCAGCTATTTGGCCAGGTGCCAATGGAGGTCTTGGGCATGGAGGATTGAGTGCGAATTTCTTCATGTACTTGGGAGTAACATACATCTACTCCCTCCACTCTCTTGCCCATCTCCTTTCTATCCTCTGTATGCGCACCTTGCGCTGATTTTTGTCCTCTTTTCCAAACTTGGCCTCATCAGGAGTGCAGTAATCCTTGTATATGTCATCAGGAATTTCAAACGCTGTGTTGACCTCAGCCCTCTTTCCTCCTTTCTGTGGCTTCTTACCGTCAACCATTTTCTTAAGTTTAGGAATTTGAACAATTGAATTCTCTGAAGAAGTATGCAACTTTTCTTCGAGGAACGCTGCAAATGAGTTAAGTTGATGAGAACCTAGTGATTCAGCAGCTGACATGAGTAACTGTGAACTGAGTATAGTTGTGAGGAATTTGGAGAGGTCATATGCGTTCTCAGAAGGTTTTGTAAAAAGAACAAGTTTGAGGAATTTGACCAGATGAGTCTTGAAGAATTTCACTAAGTGTTCTTTGTCTTAGGTTCCAGAGATGTGTAGATCAAAAATCCACACATTTGAGGAATCTTGAAGAAAAACATAGCTTAGAGAAACGAATCAAGAACAGATGATATGAGAGGTGTTTTAGTGTGTGAAGATATGAAGAAAAACACCTTCGAAGATTTTGTATATATTCATTTGAATCAACGAGGGCAGTAAAAGTAACTTTTAATTACCCTGGATGAAGAACACGACGAACAGTGAGGTGGAGAGGTGAAGTTCATCTGTGTAGATCTTCCACGCCCTAACTCGGCGGAGGAAGACGGCTACGGCGGCGGCGGAGTGAAGATTTCCGCGGCCGGCACGAGTATGGCGGCGACAAGGTCGAGGCAGTGAAGCTCTTCCTCACCAGCGACGATGAAGTAGCGGCGGCGCTAGGGTTTGAGAAGCTCGAGCTGGAGAGAGGTCAAGCGGAGTAAAAGAAGTGAGGAAGGGGAAGAGGGGTATTTATAGCCACGGTGAAAAACTGTTCTCCCAAAGAAATTGGACGAACGTGCCCCTGACCCTTCTCATTCACTTGACATGTGTCACCCACGTACTGAGAGGTGGAGATTGTGTGCGATCGTGGGTGAAAGGATAAGTGTATCGTGGGATGTGGAACGGTTTGAGAGGCAAAGCCGAAAATTTAGATAAGATAGGTTTTAAAGTTCCGTTCGCAATTTCTTCAGCTGACAAGGACACAATGAAGATTTTGAACGAGTTTCAAATAGAACGCACATGAAGAATTTGTGAAAAGATTGGGTTGAGTATAGCATAGAGGGGGAAAGGGTCCGATCACATTCACTTAGCAGAAAAAACCAACTTGAGGAATTAGCAATAAGTGAATGTTGTAGAGGACATAAACTCATATATATAGCCAATGAAGAAAAATGACGAAAACAGTGAAGACAATGCAAGTTGAAGAATATGAACAACTGAGAAATTTCAACTTTTGGTGGTGGCGTGACCCACCGTATAAGAATGATGATTTCAGACACCACATACAATTATCGTAGGGTTCTGAGAATCAATTCTTCGTTAATTTCTTCACACTTAGAGTGTTATTCTTCATTGATTGAAGAAAAATGTTTCTTCATGTGTTGCACATCTAAGTCATCAATTTTGCATAAGTGTTAGGATGAGTGTCCTTTTCAAAGAACATTCGATAGTGATATGCAGTTCTGTTTCTTCGAGGACCAACAGACCAAAGATCGTCCGAGGAAATGACATGTACCAGATGTTAACTTGCGGTCCACACGATCACTAGCATAGTCAGAGTCAGAATATCCAATGAGATCAAAAGCCGAGCCCTTGGGGTACCATAATCCAAGTGTTGGTGTGTGAGCTAGATATCAAAGAATATGCTTCACAGCCTTATGGTGTGATTCCTTCGGTGTAGCTTGAAATCAGGCACACATGCAAACACTAAGCATTATGTCTGGCCTAGATGCACATAAGTACAATAAAGAGCCAATCATGGAGCGGTATACCTTATGATCGAAGTCGATACCATTTTCATCAGTGCACAGATGGCCATTTGTGGGCATAGGAATTTTGACGCCTTTGCAATCTTGCATGCCGAATTTCCTCAGTACATCCTTGAGGTATTTCTCCTGAGATATGAATATGCCATTGCATTGTTGACGAATTTGAAGACCTAAGAATAATTTCAACTCTCCCATCATAGACATTTGATATTCTTCACTCTTCATATAGGCAAATTCATCACTATAACGTTGGTCAGTACAGCCAAAGATAATATCATCAACATATACTTGGCAAACAAACAATTCACCATCATAAGATTTATTGAAAAGAGTAGGGTCGAGTGAACCGGGTTTGAAGCCTTTCTTCATGAAGAATTCCTTCAAGGTATCATACCACGCCCGTGGGGCCTGCTTGAGGCCATAAAGGGCCTTGTTGAGTCTGAAGACTTTGTCAGGATTCTTCGGATCTTCAAAACCTGGGGGTTGAGCAACATATACTTCTTCCTCAAGCTTACCATTGAGGAATGCACTTTTCACATCCATTTGATATAAAGTGATATCATGATGGTTAGCATAAGCAAGTAATATGCGAATAGCCTCAAGTCTAGCAACAGGTGCAAAAGTTTCATCGAAGTCAATTCCTTCAACCTATGTGTAGCCTTGAGCTACGAGCCGTGCCTTATTCCTCACCACAAGGCCATTTTCATCTTGCATGTTGCGGTAGATCCACTTTGTGCCAATGATATTGTACTTGCGAGGATCTGGACGTTTGACCAGTTCCCAGACATTGTTGAGCTCGAACTGATGTAGTTCTTCTTACATGGCCTGAATCCACTCAGGCTCCAGAAATGCTTCATCTAGCTTAGTGGACTCTGTGATAGAGACAAAGGCATAGTGCCCACAAAAGTTAGATAAATGTGAAGCTTTTGAGCGTGTGAGAGGACCTGTCGCTTTGATGTCATTGATGATCTTTTCAACTTGCACTTCTTTTGCAATGCGAGGATGAGCTGGTTGTTGTTGAGGAATTTGATCAGCATTCTCTTCAACACCATTTTCTTCAGTATTCGACGTTCTTCTTGTTCTGGAATGAATTCTTCAGCAGATTCTTCAGTAGGAATGACATCCTCAGTAGCCTTGAACTTTATAGTTTCCACGGGTGCTGGTTCATCTATCACAGTAGGTAGGTGCTCTCTTTGCGAGCCATTAGTTTCATCGAACCGCAGATCTACAGTTTCAACAACCTTGTGAAGAACGTTGTTGAAGACTCTGTAGGTGTGCGAGTCCTTTCCGTAACCAAGCATAAAACCTTCATGTGCTTTCGGTGCAAATTTTGAGTTGTGATGAGGATCTCTAATCCAACATTTAGCACCGAAGACTTTGAAATAACTTACATTGGGTTTCTTATCAGTGAGGAGTTCATAGGCAGTCTTCTTGAAGAATTTGTGAAGATATACTCTGTTGATGATGTGGCACGCAGTATCAATTGCCTCAATCCAGAACCGACAAGGCGTTTTGTATTCATCAAGCATAGTGCAAGCCATCTGAGCAAGAGTCATATTCTTGCGCTCCACGATGCCGTTCTGCTGAGGAGTGTAAGGAGCAGATAACTCATGAGTAATACCAAGTTCATCAAGATAGTCATCTAGACCAGAATTCTTGAACTCAGTTCCATTGTCACTTCTAATGTGCTTGATCTTCACACCAAAGTTGGTTGAAGCCCTCGAGGAAAAACGTTTGAAGACTTCCTGCACTTCATGTTTGTAAGTAACAATGTGTACCCATGTGTATCGAGAGTAATCATCAACTATAACAAAGCCATATTGAGATGCATCATTTGAAACAGCAGAATAATGGTTAGGACCGAAGAGATCCATGTGAAGCAATTCAAATGGACGAGTAGTGGTCATGATAGTCTTCGCTGGATGCTTGGCCTTTGTCATCTTCCCAGCTTCACAGGCTCCGCATAGGTGATCCTTGAGGAATTTGACATTCTCAATGCCGATGACATGCTTCTTCTTCGCAAGCGTGTGCAAATTCCTCATGCCTGCATGACAAAGTCGTCGATGCCAGAGCCAGCCTTCTGAAGCTTTTGCAAGTAGGCACACGGCTGGTTGTGGTCCTGTAGAGAAATCAACAATATACAGGTCTCCTCTCCTAAAGCCTTTGAAGACTTTGGAATTGTCAGCTTCCATAACCACAACACAACGGTACTTGCCAAAGACAACAACCATATGAAGATCACAAAGCATTGAGACAGACATAAGGTTGTATCCTAAGGACTCAACAAGCATGACTTTGTCCATGTGTCAATCCTTTTTGATCGCAACCTTACCTAGACCCAATACCTGACTTTTGCCTTTATCGGCAAAGATGATATGCTTCAGATGCGACGGAGATAATGGAGCATCCATCAATAGATTCTTGTCACCAGTCATGTGATTTGTACATCCACTATCAAGGACCCACTCAGTGGCTTTGGGTTGATCATCCTGCAGATGAATTAGTGCAGCTTACAAACTCATATACTTCATCAGTGAAGAATATGACATCAATTCATCAGATCAATTTCATCAAGCAAAAGAACAGATAAAGCAGTATGAGGACGTGAGAAATGAAAGTTCATTTCTTCATGATTAGCCTGCGTCCTTTCAGGCATACTCAGGTCTCCAGCAAATTCTTCAGACGATTACGTACGTCTGGAGACCTGACCCTGCAGAAGAGATTAGTTCTTTCTCTTCACCACCCACATCTGAAGGGGTGGCAAAGAGTTCATCATTCTGCGAGCTCCATAAGAGAGAGGTGGCATAGATGCCAGTCCATTTCGTTTCACATAAGAGGGGTTAGAGTAGGCATAAGAGTAAGCAGAGAAATTCTTCGAGGACTTATGGACATAATGATTTGAAGAATAATGCACATATCCATAATCCTTAGATCTTCCCTGCGAAACAGACGGGTTAGCACGATGATGTTCATATGAGGACTTTGATCCTTTTAGGAATATGATCCTTGTGAGGAGTTTGGTCCGTATGAGGACTTGGATCCATATGAAGAATTTGGTCCATATGAAGAATTTGATCTGGGGTTCCTATTCTTCACAGGTGGCATCATGATGACATTCACCTGAAAATTTTCAAGGCATCTTTTGGGAACCCAGATTTTCTTCATAGGAGGACCGTTCCTGCAGTTAGTGCCAACATATCTAGCAAATACTTCACCATTCTGATTTTTGGGTAGTTTATAGTTGGAGTCAAATGATTCATCACCAGAATGAGGAGATTCACATGCAAATCCAAATAAGTTAGATGGATCAACTGGAGGTCCCTTTGCAGCAACCCATGTAGTTTTGGGGTACTGCTTAGGCTTCCAATATGTACCATCAGCATTGAGTTTCCTCTCAAAGGCAATACCCTCTTTCCTAGGGTTCTTGTTGAGGATCTGCTTTTTAAGCACATCACAAAGAGTCTGATGCCCTTTGAGGCTTTTTTACATGCCTGTCATGTACAATTCCTTCAGCCCTGCATCATCAGTGATACTAGTAGTGTCCTCAGATGAGGAATTAGTGATAGCAGAGGCATGTGAAGAATTTGAAACATTAGCAGCATTTGAACATTCAGGTGAAGAATTAGCAGATTCACGTTCAATGCATTTCAAACAAGGAGGAACAAATTCTTCCTGAGAAGCATTGATTTGTCGAGCAAGTAATGAATCACGCTCCTTCTGAAGATCTTCATAACTCACTCTTAGCTTCTCAAGTTCTTGCTTTCTTTGAAGAAATTCATAAGAAAGCTTCTCATGATCAGATAAGAGAGTGTTATGATGACCTTGAAAATTGTCAAACCTAGTCTGAAGTCTCTGAAGATTTTCAGTCAAGGCTTCAGTGCGATCCATTTCTTCACCCAACATATCATCACTTTTGTCTAGCATGTTTTGAACCTTTTCAAAAGCCCATTGTTGTTTTACAGCAATCTTAACAAGTTTAGAATAGCTGGGCTTAAGGTTTTCATCAGATTCATTCTCACTTGATTCAGAGGAGGTATATTTGAGTACCTTGGCACCCTTTGCCATGAAGCAATAGGTGGGAGCGTAGTCATCATCACCTTCATCAGCCTTGTTGGTGAGGTCATTTTATTCAGTGTTGAAGATAGACTTGCTGACGAATGCAGTAGCGAGAGCTAGGCTCTCCACTCCGGATTCAGACTCCTCAGATGTCTCCTCTTCCTCATTTTCTTCAGATTCAGTCTCAGAGTCCATTTCCTTGCCAATGAATGCCCTAGCCTTCTTGGAGCTGCTCTTCTTGTGATATGAAGACTTTGAGGATTTTGACGATGAAGATTTTGTGGATTTCTTCTTTTTCTTCGCATCATCAGAACTGTAATCCTTCTATTTCTTCTTCTTTGATTCCTTTTCCCACTGAGGACAATCTTGAATGTATGTCCAGGTTTCTTGCATTTTTGATAGAGCCTCCTCTTGTAGTCACTGGATGGGGAATCATTGCTCCTTGAGGGTCTTCCAAGGCGACCACGTCTTGAGAACTTTTGGAACTTCTTCACGAGCAGAGCTAGATCATGGCTTAGTTCTTCAGGATCACCAAGGCTGCTACCAGAGTCTTCATCTTCGGACTCAGATACTGCCTTTTGGTCTTTAGTGCACGTGATCTGCCATAGCTCGAACCATAGAGATCTCTTTTTTAGCAAGTTGGAACTCATGAGTATTTAGCCTCTCGAGAATATCAGCGGGATCAAGTGACTTGTAATCGGCACGTTCTTGTATCATCAATGCCAGAGTGTCAAATGAGGAATCAAGCGATCTCAGCAATTTCTTCACCACCTCATGGTCGGTGATGTCAGTGGCACCAAGTGCTTGAAGCTCATTTGAGATGTCAGTGAGGCGATCGAAGGTTTGTTGAACATTTTCATTGTCGAGTCTTTTGAAGAGGTTGAAGAGATTGCGAAGAACATCAACTCAAGAGTCACGCTGTGTTGAGACTCCTTCTTTCACCTTGGACAGTCTATCCCAGATAAGCTTAGCAGTTTCCAAAGTACTCACTCTCCCGTACTGTCCTTTGCTCAGATGGCCACATATGATATTCTTCGCTTGAGAATCGAGTTGCTTGAATCTCTTCACATCAGCAGCATTCAGAGAAGGTGTGACTGTGGGAACACCATTTTCCACAACATACCAGAGATCGTTATCAATTGCCTCAAGATGCATTCGCATCTTATTCTTCCAGTAGGGGTAGTCCGTCCCATCGAAGGTAGGACACCCAGCAGAGACCTTGATCATACCTGCGGTCGACATAACTAAACTCCAGGCGGTTAAACCAAAATCACACAGAACAAGGGAGTACCTTGCTCTGATACCAATTGAAAGTGCGTTATATCAAATAGAGGGGGGTGAATAGGTGATTTTTATGAAATTCTTCACTGAGGAATTTGCCGGTGAGGAAATTCCTTAGCGAAGAACTACTAGCAGCGGAATAAGTACTCAAAAGTAAACATAACAGAATACAAGCATAGTCATCATGATGAATGAAGACAGGCACAGAGTACATGAAGCGTAAGCACAGGATAACATAGGATGAAGACAAACAAACTAAAGAAATTGAACTGAGGAAATTGAGAAAGTCTTCAGTCAAAGTCTTCAAACATAGATATGAACAAACACACAACACAATTATGAGGAAATGAAAGAGTTGAGGGAATAGAACTAGTAAGCTTGGTGAAGACAATGATTTGGTAGACCAGTTCCAACTGCTGTCTCAGTTGTACGTCTGGTTGGAGCGGCTGAGTATTTAAACTCGAGGACACACAGTCCCGGACACCCAGTCCTGAACACGCAGCTCAGGACACCAAGTCCTCACCGTATTCTCCTTGAACTAAGGTCACACAGACCTCGTCCAATCACTCGTGGTAAGTCTTCAGGTGACTTCCGAACCTTCACAAACTTGGTCACTCGGCGATCCACAATTCCTCTTGGATGCTCTAGACCATGACGCCTAACCATCTGGAAGAAGCACAGTCTTCAAAGGTAACAAGCGTCGGATCCACGCAGGATCAATCTCTTCAGTGATGCTCAATCACTTGGGGTTTGTAGGTGTTTTGGGTTCGGAGGATGGGTTGCTCTCAAATGACAAGTGTCAGTTTCTCTCGGAGCAGCTGAGGGAGTCCTGGACTAGGGGGTGTTCGGATAGCCGAACTATACCTTCAGCCGGACTCCTGGACTATGAAGATACAAGATTGAAGACTCCGTCCCGTGTCCGGAAGGGATTTTCCTTGGCGTGGAAGGCAAGCTTGGCGATACGGATGTTCAGATCTCCTACCATTGTAACCGACTCTACGTAACCCTAACCCTATCCGGTGTCTATATAAACCGGAGGGTTTTAGTCCGTAGGACAACATACACATCAACAATCATACCATAGGCTAGCTTCTAGGGTTTAGCCTCTCTGATCTCGTGGTAGATCAACCCTTGTAATACTCCTATCATCAATATTTAATCAAGTAGGACATAGGGTTTTACGTCCATCGAGAGGGCCCGAACCTGGGTAAAACTTCATGTCCCCTACCTCCTGTTACCATCCGGCCTAGGCGCACAGTTCGGGACCCCCTACCCGAGATCCACCGGTTTTGACACCGACATTGGTGCTTTCATTGAGAGTTCCTCTATCCCGTCGCCATCAGGCCCGCTGGCTCCTATGATAATCAATGGCGAGGCAGTCCAGGGTGAGACCTCCCTCCCCAGACAGATCTTCGTCTTTAGCGGCTTCGCACTGCGGGCCGAATCACTTGGCCATCTAGAGCAGATCGAAAGCTACGCCCCTGGCCGTCAGGTCAGATTTGGAAGTTTAAGCTACACGGCCGACATCTGCGGGGACTTGATCTTCGACGGATTCGAACCACTGCCGAGCATGCCGCACTTTCACGACAAGCATGATCTAGCTCTGCCGCCAAACAGTGCCCCTGAGGCCGCACCTACATCGGCCCGACCCCTAGTTCGGAGCCGACCGCGCCGATCAAGGATGGGCGGTTGGACGCCACCTCGGGGGTTGCAATCCCAACAGCGGATGAGCCGAACACCAGCCCCATACTCTGCAAGACTCGTGACTCCATGGAGCCGGATTCTTCTCCGGACTCCGAACCCTCCGCGCCCCGGCCGAGCGAATCCGATTGGGCGCTGATCATGGAGTTCACGGCCGCGGACGTCTTTCAGTACTCGCCTTTTGGCGATATCCTGAAATCACTAAAGTCTCTCTCTTTGTCAGGGGAGCCCTGGCTGGACTACGGTCAGCAAGGTTGGGGTAAGGACGATGAAGAAATTCAAAGCCCACCCACCACCCACTTGGTAGCCACTGTCGACGATTTAACCGACATGCACGACTTCAACTCCGACGACATTGACGGTATGGACGCTGATGAAGGAGACGATGAAGAACCAGTGCCTATCGAGCCCTGGAACGCCACCTCGTCATATGATGTATACATGGTGGACGCACCCAAAGATGATGACGAGGAGCGGAAGGACGCACCGAAGGATTGTTCCCTCGAAAAGCAGTCAAAGCGGCGACGCAAGCGCCGCCCCAAATCCCGCCTCGACAGAAATAGCGATCACACTGATCCAGCGCTGGAGCAGGGCGAACCGCTGCCAGGCAACGGTAATCCGGATAATCAAACCGAACAAACAAATCCTATCAATGATAATGGTCCGGACGACATAACGCCGGACAGACACTCGGAGCAGCAGAATGCCCGTAAAAGGCTCGTTGCCACCGCAAGGAGCCTCAAAAAGCAGAAGCGGAGGATCAAGGCCGCGCAAAACACGCTCCAATTCAGATGGAGCAAAATACTCAACACTATAGCAAGGTACGGCGACAATTTCCCCTCCAAGAGCTACCCAAAGCGGAAGATGCTACCCGAATTCGATGAGGAGGCCTCAGAACCCCCATAACCAAATATCAAAGCAGCCACCTGGTCGGACAGACGACCCCTCTACCACCACAGAACGACATTCAACGCCACTCACAATACAACACGCGACCCATGCAAGGGCTCGCACCCAAAGGACGGTGCAACAAGATCCACCTACGGACCACGCAAGCACGCCCCAGCATACAATGCAACACAACAAACATCCGAACAACGCGGCACACCCAGCTACAGGGGTGCCGCACACCCCCTATGTTTCACCGATGAGGTGCTGGACCATGAATTTCTATAGGGATTCAAGCCCGTAAACATAGAGGCATACGGCGGAACAACAGACCCTGGGGTCTGGATTGAGGACTATATCCTTCATATACATATGGCTCGAGGGGATGATCTCCATGCCATCAAGTACTTACCTCTCAAACTCAAAGGGCCAGCTCGTCACTGGCTCAAAGGCCTCCCCGAAAGCTCCATTAGAAGTTGGGAAGAGCTCGAAGACGCCTCTCGGGCAAACTTTCAAGGGACTTATGTTCGACCTCCGGATGCGGACGACCTGAGTCACATAACTCAACAGCCCGGAGAGTCAGCCCGAAAGCTTTGGAATAGGTTTCTTACTAAAAAGAACCAGATTGTCGACTGTCCGGACGCCGAAGCCTTAGCGGCTTTTAAGCACAGCGTCCGCGACGAATGGCTTGCCAGACACCTCGGCCAAAACAAGCCGAGAACGATGGCCACATTAACAAACCTCATGACCCGCTTTTGCGCGGGTGAGGACAGCTGGCTAGCCAGATGCAGCACCAGCGACCCCAGTACATCTGAAGTTAGAGATGGAAACGAGAAATCACGGCGCAACAGCAATAACAAACGCCGGAATAAAGAAGACAGCACGAAGGGCATGGCGTTAAATGCCGGATTCAAAGTCCCTCGACCAAACCAAAAGCCGCCCTCCAAAGGCACCAGGGATGAACTGTCCAGCCTCAACAAAATTCTGGACCAAGTATGTGAGATCCATAGTACCCCTAGCAAACCTGCTAATCATACCCAAAGAGAATGTTGGGTCTTCAAGCAGTCCGGCAAGCTTAACGCCATACACAAGGGGAAGGATACACCAAGTGAAGACGAGGACGAACCTCCCACGCAAGACAAGGGGAAACCAAAGAAATTTCCACCCGAAGTCAAAACAGTAAATGTGTTACACGTGATCAAGAGAAAAAACAATGCGGCACTCCCAGAAAAATATACCCAAGTGCCTGTCACCGCGAAGTCCCGCCACTGGTCGTCTCAACCGATCACCTTCGACCATTGTGATTACGCATCAAGTATCCGGCACGCAGGATGGGCTGCCCTGGTGTTAGACCCAGTAATTGGCGGATACCACTTCACACGAGTCTTGATGGATGGCGGTAGTAGCCTAAACCTAATATATCAGGATACAATCCGTGGGATGGGGTTAGACCCAACACAAATTCACCATAGCAATACTACCTTTAAAGGAGTAATGCCAGGACCAGGGGCTCGTTGTACGGGCTCCCTCCTACTACAAGTTATATTCGGCTCCCCCGATAACTTCCGTCGCGAGCATTTAAATTTCCACATCGCTCCGTTTAAAAGTGGCTATCAAGCACTGCTCGGACGCGAAGCTTTCGCTCGCTTTAATGCAATACCACACTACGCCTCCCTAACACTCAAGATGCCCGGTCCACGTGGCATCATTTCAGTGCACGGAAATATCAAGCAATCTCTGCGAGCCGAAGAGAGTGAGGCTGCCTTGGTAGCTGCACACTAAAGGCGTCCGGACCAGCAAAAGCATCCAATAGGTCGTCATGACCTCAGACACAACTAATCAAGTCCGGCGCCACTACTTATACCGAATAAATGGTCATACCCTTATTTTTCAATACAAGGGGCTCAACGCACGCAGACGAGTGGCGATTTCTTCTTATCTTGAATTATACATGGTTTCTTTAGAAAACTATCCTTTTGCACGACAACATTTTCACCTAAATTCCTCTCTTTTACAGATGATCATCGTGCTACACCCGTCCAGGATACGGCACAACTGAGACACAGGCGCAGACGTGCAGCAGGGACCCGACCCAAGGATTATTTTTAGATTAAGAACCTGTGTAAACCTTTTTTACTGTCTCTTGTTGATACATATCCACCGTTGAGAAGGATGCTGACGTCTTGGCATGTGGCCACGCCAGAACAATGCACGTACCTGGACACAAGGGGCTTCTTACAAAGGCCATTCTTCAGGCCCAGTTTATACCACAAAGACCGAATACCTTAGGGAGTGTTCGGCGTCGCGAGTTTGACCCAATATGAATCAGCTCCGAATCATTGTCTTTGGTCAAATGTTGGGTTTGCCCGGCTCTTGTGTTTTGGTGCCTTACGTTCCGCTTTACCGGCTAAGGTAGCACCAGGAGAACTACTGCGATTGTGCCCTGGTTCATCCAGACGAGCACCTCAGTAGAGAAAGCCGAAAACTGACTGTCATGATCTAGCGTGAGATTGGTCAACCACTCGATGACCCATGGGAATGTTAGAATTCCTCCGCCTTAACAAAGGGCCGCCTTCCGGCCAGGCATATACGCACCCCGGGATCGGGAGAGTGCGGAGCCACCAGGGGCTATCTAGTAGCCCCACTGTCAAACTCCTATGGCTAAGTGAAAGTGTTAAAGCATTATAGTCCGGTTGCCTCGCTCGCTCCGCTATCACCTCCTTAATAGGACCAAGACGTTGGGTTAAGTGTGAACGCATGTTTCTGTGAACACCTCCACATTATATGCGTGGGGGTTGAAGCCGATGACTGCAATCTTTCAGGTTATACGCATGTATACATAAACGGCCGCCCAGGAGGCATCACATTACTTTCAGGCAAAAGTATAAAAGTAGCCTTATAAAAATTTATAAAAGCATTTCGCTTACGATGAGATTACATGTCACTCAAACATAATATTTTTTGAGCACTGGGTCTCTATCAAACGAGCACCCTCAAGAAGTTCCTCAAAGTAGTGCTCAGCAGCCCTTCGACCTATGGCCGAATCCTGCGCTGCAACAGTGGTAGCATCCATCTCTGCCCAGTATGCTTTAGGACGGGCAAAGGCCATCTGTGCGCCTTCTATGCACGCCGACCTCTTCATCACATTTATACGCGGCACCACATCGAGGACCTGCTGCACCAAGCTGAAATAGCTGCTCGGTTTTGACCTTCCCGGCCATAGCTGATCCACAATAGACCTCATGGAGAGTACGAACAACCTATTTAGTTCGGCCCATTCGGCTAATTGGTCCGTCAACGAAAGCGGACGCTCGGGAGAAAGGAATTGCTTCCAAAACAGCTGGTCTACTTCACGGTCCGTCTGACTCTGGAAGTACTTGGCCGCATCGGCAGCGCTCGCCGCCAAATCCATATACGCATCCTCCGAACTCCACAGCCGATCCAGAGGGGCATACCATGGATCTCCGTACTTCCTCTGCAGCATAAAGGACTTCCCGGCTACAATATCCCCGGCTTCCCGCAGCTCCTCCTTCTTTGCCCTCATAGCAGAGCGGAGGTCTTTTCCCATTGCAGCAGCCTTCTCAAGGTCCGATGCCTTCGCCTGGTTTTCCTTTTCAAGAGCCCGGCAACGGTCTACGGCGGCTTTTAATTCTATGGCCATATTGGCCATTTTCTCCCGGCTCTCGCCATGTGCGGCCTTCTCGGCTCGCAACTCTTCAGCCGCCTTCAAAGCAGCCGCATTACCCAATCTTGCTTGTTCCTTGGCTCGGGCAAGTTCCGCCGGCAAGGCTTCAACAGTGGCAGCTCCATCTGCAGTCATAACATGTTAAAAACACTGGCATCATACTTTTCCTATGTGGTGTTTACTAGACAAGGATACTTACCCTGCGCCTCGTCAAGCCTTTTGTTAACAAGCTCGATGTCGGCATCTGCCGCATCCAACTGCCGTTCTAAACGGGCAAACTGGCTAGCCCGGCTGGCCACCGGAGCTTCCACCTCCTGCACATAAAGGCAATATGGTTATTACCTAGGAATATGATCCTCCGTTCATCATCATTTCCGACGACAACCAGAGTCTCAGGGGTTACTATCTACACAGGGCACACCAACCATGTGCAGGACTATTACACATTCTCTTTACGTACCTCAAAGCCTGTCAGTAGACTCATAAAAGCTTCATGCAATCCGCTTTCGGCGGACGATATCCTCTCCATCACCATATTCATCAGCACATGGTGATCATCTGAGATGGCCGCTCGCCCCACCAACTCCCTCAGAACGTCCGATCGCACACTAGACGGCGTCGGGCTCTTTTGTCTGCTCTCTTCGGGAGCCGGACACTGGAAGCCTCGGGGATCAATAGGATTACCTTCTGGCCTCACCGGACTCGGAGAGGCCCTCCACGACGACACTTCAGGGTCGCCCGCTTCCGGAGCGGAGGAGTCCGGAGGAGGCGTCTCACTCTCCATCATCTCTGGAAGAAGATCCCCCAAAGACGAGCTCATTTGAGAGGGGCTAAGGCCCGAACTGCACAAACATATGCGGTGGTTATTTTCTCAGAAGAAAAGGATGGCATATCTGTACTATTAAAGTTTTTGGGTCACTTACGACCCCCGGGAGAATTGATCCCCCCGTGGACTTTGTGAGATAGCAGCGCCCCCCAAGGTAGGGCCCCCGGTGGAAGATTTCTTCTCCCGTTTGGAAGCTTCGGCTTCCGAATTCCCAGGCGCGGTCCTTTTCCTCTTCCGGTCGTCTTCCTTCACGGAGGCGCTCGCTCCCTCGGTTAGAATAGGCAGCGTTGGGGGCCCGCATCTGCCCGCATTATCCTCCACAGTATCTTCCTTCAAGGGATCCGGGCAAGGTGCGGTCTGGAGCATCTTTTCCAATATCGGATTCTCCAAACCCTCAGGGAGGGGGGCCGAACACCGAATCAACTTCGCCTTTGTTAGCCAGTCCTGGTCGAAAAAGCAAACTCTCAGAAATAACTTCGTAACAAAGGAAAGATAATATGTTCGGCCGGAAGATTCCTTACCTGTTCGGCGGCGCGGTTACTACTCAGGCCCACGTCCTCGGTGATTTCCGGACACTCTACTTGAGGTCCAAAGAATAACTTATACATATCCTCGTGCGTCAGGCCGAGAAAATTTTGAATGGCACGCGGACCCTCGGGATTGAACTCCCACAAGCGAAGGGGCCGACGTTTGCAAGGCTGGACTTGACGAACCAACATAACTTGTATTACCGCAACCAAACCGAGATCTTCGTTGAAGAGATCTCGAATGCGGCTCTGCAATAAAGGCACGTCCTTGGCCAGACCCCAGCTCAGTCCTCTGCTGATCCATGACATCAATCGTGGTGGAGGGCCCGAGCGAAAAACGGGGGCGGCCGCCCACTTGGCACTTCTAGCAGTCGTGATGTAGAACCACTCCTGTTGCCACAATGCAGACACCTCTGGGATGGAACCTTTGGGCCACGGAGCTCCCGTCTTCTTTCGTATTGAGGCACCTCCACACTCTGCATGTTGCCCTTCAATCATCTTCGGCTTTACTTCAAAGGTCTTGAGCCATAAGCCAAAGTGGGGGGTAAACCGGAGGAAGGCCTCGCATACGACAACAAAAGTCGTGATATGCAGGAAGGAGTCCGGAGCTAGATCATGGAAATCTAGCCCGTAATAAAACATCAAGCCCCTGACAAAAGGATCCAGAGCAAAACCTAGACCTCGGAGAAAGTGGGAGACAAACACGACGTTCTCGTTGGGTTTGGGAGAGGGGACGGCCTGCCCCCGGGGAGGCAGCCGATGCGACATTTCGGCGGTCAGATATTTGGCCTCCCTCAACTTTTTGATGTCTTCTTCCATGACGGAGGAGGGCATCCATCAGCCTTGAAGGCTGGATCCGGACATGACTGAAGGTTCGGAGCACCTGACCTGAGCTTTGGGCGTTTGAGCTTGAGGCGGGGGAAGGATTAGATTGAGCACGGGAGGGAAAAGTAAAAGCTTTGTCCCTTTATAAAGAGGGTGGATATCAAGCGTCCTCCCCATGTCCGTTTGGGACTTGCCTATGATCTAGGAGTCCTAGAAGCGGTTGGGTTACCCACGCACGTATTTATGAGAATACCGTAATAAGGGGACACAATCTCTGCTTTAACAATACGTGCCAAGGAAACCACCTCGCATAACACGCTGAGGTGGGTAACTAAACGACTCGGATAAAGGCTTGGCCGTGGTGTGTCGCACCACGGAATACGTCAGCAGATTAGGTTTGGGTTTTTCCTCACTTGATGATTTTCGCTCAAAGTCCTCGAAGGATGGGTTGCTCTCAAATGACAAGTGTCATTTTCTCTCAGAGCACCTGAGGGAGTCCTGGACTAGGGGGTGTTCGGATAGCCGAACTATACCTTCAGCCGGACTCCTGTACTATGAAGATACAAGATTGAAGACTCCGTCCCGTGTCCGGAAGGGATTTTCCTTGGCGTGGAAGGCAAGCTTGGCGATACGGATGTTCAGATCTCCTACCATTGTAACCGACTCTATGTAACCCTAACCCTATCCGGTGTCTATATAAACCGGAGGGTTTTAGTCCGTAGGACAACATACACATCAACAATCATACCATAGGCTAGCTTCTAGGGTTTAGCCTCTCTGATATCGTGGTAGATCAACTCTTGTAATACCCCTATCATCAATATTAATCAAGCAGGACGTAGGGTTTTACCTCCATCGAGAGGGCCCGAACCTGGGTAAAACTTCGTGCCCCCTGCCTCCTGTTACCATCCGGCCTAGACGCACAGTTCGGGACCCCCTACCCGAGATCCGCCGGTTTTGACACCGACAGAAGCCAACCAGCTAGTGGTTGTAGGGGGCGGCTATTTATAGCCTAGGGAGCAGCCCGACATGATAAGACATAAATACCCTTCAATGATATGACCGTTAGATGGATAGATATTTTGGGACAGCTGGCACATAGCACAGCAACGGTCGGAATTTTTAGTAGCGAAATCCTCAGGGCTATCATGTTCCTCACTGTGTAGGCAATCCGCACTGGCGAATTCCTAACTCCTCAGTCAGAACAAATTCCTCAGAGACCAGAAGAACTTCGTCTCTGTCACTGAAGAATATGACTGGACTATATGAGATTTCCAATGGCTTCACTCGAAGGGATTGGTAGGTGTAGTATTTTGAGTTGAGCATCACATGGAAATTTTTCCTTAGTATTTCCTCGACCCCCTTTAACAGTACGGTGTTTCCTATGACTCAAGAAAGAGAAAATGAAACTACGAAAACAAAAGTCTTCACGCTTCATGTTCCTCGAATGAATACCAAGTCTTCAAGGTCACACCAATTTCTTCACTTTGAAAGTCTTTAGAAAGTCTTCAGAAATCCAAAGTCTTCAGTCGAAGAACTTCATTTTTAGGGGTCGACTTTCTCCGTAAATATCAAACTCCTCATAGACTTATAGACCTGTGTACACTCACAAACGCATTAGTCCCTTAACCTATAAGTCTTCAATACACCAAAATTACTAAGGGGCACTAGATGCACTTACAACTACTATTACTCCACACATCGACCGCTATCCAGCATGCATCTAGTGTATTAAATTCATGGAAAATGGAGTAATGCAATAAGAACGATGACATGATGTAGACAAGATCTGTTTATCTATATGGCGGTAGATATAGATCTCGTCTTTTTATCCTTAGTAGCAACGATACGTACGTGTCATTTCCCTTTATGTCACTGAGATCGAGCACCGTAAGATCAAACCCACTACCGGGCACCTCTTTCCATTGCAAGATAAATAGATCAAGTTGGACAAACAAAACCCAAATATCAGAGAAGAAATACGAGGCTATAAGAGATCATGCATATAAGAGATCAAAGAAACGCAAATAACTTTCATGGATATAAAAAGATATGATTGTTCATAAACTCGAAGTTCATCAGATCCCAACAAACACATCGCAAAACAGTTACATCATATGGATCTCCAAGAGACCATTGTATTGAGAATTCAGTGAGAGAGAGAGAGAAAGCCATCTAGCTACTAACTACGGACCCGAAGATCTATAAGGAACTACTCACGCATCATCCGAGAAGCACCGATGGAAGTGGTGAACCCCTCCGTGATGGTGTCTAGATTGGATCTGGTGGTTCTGGACTTTGCGGCGGCCGGATGAATATTTCGTCGACGCTTTTAGGGTTTCTGGAATATTGGGGTATTTATAGAGCAAAGAGGCGGTCCGGGTGGCACCCGAGGTGGGCACAACCCACCAGGGCACGCCTGGGCCTCCTGGCGCGCCCTGGTGGGTTGTCCCCTCCCCGGGACTCTCCCCAGGTGCTACAAGGACCCAACATGTTCCTTATGGTCCATAAAAAATCTTCGTAAAGTTTTGTGGCATTTGGACTCCGTCTAATATTGATTTTTTGCGATGTAAAAAACATGGAAAAAACAACAACTGGCACTTGGCACTATATCAATAGGTTAGTACCAAAAAATGATATAAAATAATTATGAAACATCCAAGATTGATAATAAAACAACATGGGACAATAAAAATTATAGATACGTTGGAGACGTATCAACATCCCCAAGCTTAACTCCTACTCGTCCTCGAGTAGGTAAGTGATAAAATCAGAATTTTTGATGTGGAGTGCTATTCATCAAGTCATAACGTATTCTTTACTTTATAGCAAGGACATTTGGACTTTTATGTGATTCAAAGCAATAGTCTAGTTTTGACATAATAATTTAGATACTCAAGCATATCAACAAGCAACCATGTCTTTCAAAATATTAATGCTAAAACAAGTTATCCCTAGCCCATCATTCTCAAACATTGATTCATTCATGAAACACACTCGAATATTAACTACACCCAATACTTGAGCATGATCATATTGCCTCCTAGTTGGTGCTTTTTTTATGAGAGAAGATGGAGACTCAAATTTCAAAATAAGAATTGCATAAAGTAGAAGAAAGGTCCTTCGCAGAGGGAAGTAGGGATTTGTAGAGGTGCCAGAGCTCAAAGAGAAAGATTAGAGATAAAAACATTTTGGGACGTGTATCCATCCCACCAACGAAAACGACTTAGAGTTACCAACACTTTCCATGCTAGATATGCCATAGGCGGTTCCCAAACAGAAAATAAAGTTTATTCTTTTTTTCACCATTCTTTCACTTTCCATGGCTAGCCGTATCCACAGGTGCCCTACATACCAACACTTTCCAAGGAATTTATTATTTGACAACATAAGGTAAATTCATTTGTTTTTGCATTTCGGGACTGGGCATCCCTAATACCTTTGCCTTACTCTCGTGTAATGACAAGTGAATAAACACTCATCTTGAGAATAACACATCTAGCATGGAAAATATTAGCCACCTGTCACCATTTCACGAGCGAAACAAACACACAAAAGAGAAGTTTATTTTGAAAATTAGAGATGGCACATGAAAATTTGCTCAGAACGGTAAAATAATACCGCATATAGGTAGATATAGTGGACTCATGTGGCAAAACTGGTTTAAAGGATTTTGGATGCACAAGTAGTGATCATACTTAGTGCAAAATGAAGGCTAGCAAAAGATTGGGAACCGACCAACAAATAAACGAATAATCTCATAAGCAAGCATTAAGCATAATTCACACCAAATAATGCACCATAAGTAGGATATAATTTTCATTGCATGATTATTGACTTTCGTGCATGCATAGGGAATCACAAACCTTAACACCAATATTCTTACTAAAGCATAATTACTCATCAAGATGTCTCACATATCACATCATCATATCTCAAAACTATTACTAAGAATCAAGTTTATTTTGTCCAATGATCTTCATGGCATTTTCTTTTACTTTATCCTTCTTGGATATCTCTCACTTTGGGACTAGTTTTCACGTGTTGCTTTTCATAAGCTCAAACAAATATAAGTGAAGATCATGAACACAACAAATTTTCTTTCTCTTAAAATAATTTAAGTGAATCAAGAGAGAATTTTTTAAAAATTTTACCTACTCTAAAATAAATCTAAGTGAAGCAAGAGAGCATTTCTTCATAAATAACAAGGCACACTGTTCTCAAAAATATATAAGTGAAGCACTAGAGCAAGTCCTAGCTCATAAAAGATTTAAGTGAAGCATAGAGAGCAATTCTAACAAGTCATGACATAATTTTCGCTCTCTCAAATAGGTGTGTCCAACAAGGATTGATGACTTAAAACACAAAATAAAACAAGCAAAGACACATATCATACAAGAAGCTCCAAGCAAAACACATATCATGTGACAAATAAAAATATAGCCTCAAGTAAAATACCGATAGTTGTTGGAAGAAAGCGGGGATGCCACTCGGGGGCATCCCCAAGCTTAGTTGGTTGCTCATTCTTGGATAAAACATTGGGATGCCGGGGATCCCCAAGCTT